>NC_061121.1:32411810-32413410 GCF_002878395.1 Capsicum annuum
AAGAAGTTTGACTCCTTTATGAGCAAGAGTGGCTTCCGCAGGAGTGAAAAGGATCAGTGTTGGTACTTCAAGAAATACACTGATTCTTATGTATTTTTACTCTTATATGTGGATTATATGTTGGTTGAAGGATCTAGTATGAAGGAGATAAGCTCTCTGAAGGCAAGCCTATCTTCTGAATTTGAGATGAAAGATTTAGGTGCAGCGAAGCAGATTCTTGGGATGAGGATTTCTCAGAATAGATCTGCTGGCACTTTGAATCTATCCCATGAGCAGTACGTCGAGAAGGTGCTGGCTAGATTCAGATTTAATGATGCTAAACCCAGGACTACTCCATTGGCAAATCACATAAAATTGTCAAAGGAGCAGTCACCGAAGACAACTCAAGAGCGGAAGCACATGGCACTTGTTCCGTATGCTTATGCAGTTTAGAGTCTGATGTATGCTATGGTCTGCTCTGGACTTGACATAGCACATGCAGTGGGAGTTGTTAGCAGGTACATGTCAAACCCCGGGAAAGAGCATTGGGAAGCCGTAAAGTGGCTTCTAAGATATCTGAAAGGTACATCCAGTACGTCACTTTGTTTTGGCAATGGTGAAGTGATTCAGCAAGGTTTTGTTGATGCTGATCTTAGTGGGGATGTGGACTCAAACATGAGGACTTCCGGATATATTTACACAGTAGGTGGTACAACAGTGAGTTGTGTGTTGCTCTTTCATCTACTGAGGCTGAGTATTTGGCAATACCTAAAGCTGGAAAGAAGATGATATGGCTGGCAAATTATCTGGAAGAACTGGGCAAGAAGCAGCTTAAGAAGATTCTTTACACATATAGCCAGAGTGATATACAGTTGGTGAAGAACCCGGCCTACCATTCGAAGACGAAGCACATTAGAAGACGGTACCATTTTACTCGCAGGACAATTGAAGAAGGTGATATGTGTTTGGAAAAAATAGAGGGTGCAAAGAATCCAGCAGACATGTTGACTAAATGTGTTGATATTCGTAAACTAAGGTTGTGCAAAACCTTAGTTGGCTTTCTATAGTTATGTCTACAAATGTTATGGTGTGGTGAACATATTGATGATGGAGGAATATTTTTTTATTTTTTTTGAGAATGTAATTCTTGGATGACGGAATCAGTCTCCAAGTGGTAGAATTGTTAGGTTGTCCGCTGTGGAGGTTACCCACGGGTGTTACCACGAAATTAATTCTCTCTCTCCTAAAGAACTCTCTCTCTAGTTTTTTTCATCCTCTCCACAAATTTAGTGTGTATGAACTGCTAATCGGTCCTAACACAACCTGCACCGCATAATAGGACAACGGTGTATAGTTATCACCGCAGTGTTCTTCTAAGCTAACAACCTCTATTTCGTTAAGAAAATGATAAATTATTCCAATCTACAGAACTATGTTGCTACAAATTCATTAACATTACCATCTTTGCTGCTTAGTAGATTTGGTTGTATCAGATCCTAGACAACAGATCGTATACCACCTGAATATTGAACGCAAATTCAAAACTTTAAGAAGCAACGAAAAATATTCCAAATAACCGGCAGATGAGTATATACAGAATTAAAACACATTCAGTCCATAG
>NC_061121.1:32416410-32433462 GCF_002878395.1 Capsicum annuum
AAGTTTGGTAGCATTACTTAGGTCATGTTATGTGTAAATGCAATTCGGAAAATTTTTCAGTAGGCAAGTAATGTCAAATTAGTAAGTATTCTTTGTCCAGGTATATGTAAATGCAAACTAGAAAAAGAACAGTGACTAAGTTAGCTATTCTAACATTGGCACAACACAGACATGGATTGACCAGAGACTGATTTATCTATCAGCCCAGACTTGCGTTGTAAGTTTGACAAAAGCTACAACATTGGAACTACTAAGGGTTAGCCTTATCTAAAACTTGTTCAAAAAAAATATCGATGAACATTACCAATCTATTAAGGACACATAAACACCCCATACCTTCTCTTTGCATTAAGCTCTAGAATTTCTCAATGAAATTATCTTTGCATAAGCAAGGATAGATCCAATGAGAAAAAGAATTACAATCAGATTATATATTAACATAATATTAAATGGAGAGAAATATGCCTTTTCTACAAAGATAAAGTGATTGTAATTGAGCAAAAAGCGTAAAGAGAGGTCAACTGAAGAAAACATGTCTTTACCAAGTGTCGGCATCTTTATTATTGATGGTTCAGATATCTTCAATTGACCAGTGAGTTCATAAGAAGAAACAGTAGCCTTGTTAGCAGGCCAATACAATAATGTTCAAATTACAAATGTAAATAAATCCAAGAGAAATTAAGAAAATCATAACCAGAAAACAATTACTAGTATTTAGTTATTCCAGTATGTGTTTGCATAAGCAAACAGAGTATCAAGTGCGTCTTAAAGTAGAACATAACCTTGGGTAGTCGTTTTTACCTTAAATGTTTCTAAATTAACTCCATAAGCTGATAAGTCATCTTGAATCAACAAGATCCTTTCCTATAACATAATTGAATTGAATATCTTAGAAAAACTAGAATATGTACTTTATGGAGTCTAGAATTGAATATGAGCTCTCAGAGCATATTGGTAATTACAAATTGATGGCGAGCAAGATGATGATTGGTGTCGTCATTAGTGTCTGGATGAGAAAGGCATTGCTAATGTGACATACCTCTGCCAAATTTAGAAATTATGGAGGCCGCCTCCATAACCTGTTAGGTTGTGGAGCCTGATTACTCATTCTCTGTGTAATTGTATATACTCCAAGTCATTAATATAAATATCCTGTCTGTCGTGGAGGTTACCCACGGGTGTTACCATGAAATTAATTCTCTCTCTCTCCTAAAGAACTCTCTCTCTAGTTTCCTTCATCCTCTCCATAGATTTAGTGTGTGTGAACTGCTAATCGATCCTAACAACTGGTATCAAAGCTTGGGAGATTCATCACGATCACTGAAGATGGAAGGGTCGAAGTTTGGAATCGAGAAGTTTGATGGATCCAATTTTGGTTTATGGAAGATGCAGATCGAAGACTATCTGTACCAGAAAGATCTTCACGGACCCTTGGCTGGGGTGAAGCTGGAGTCCATGAAGGAGGAGGACTGGAAGCTCAAGGATCGGCAGGCGGGCTGATCCAGTTGACTTTGTCGAGAAACGTGGCGTTCAAAATCGTTAAGGAGAAAACCACATCCGATCTGTTGAAGGCATTATCAAATATTTACAAAAAAACCATCTGCGATGAACAAGGTATATTTGATGCGTAGATTATTCAATTTACAGATGTCTGAGAATGGATCTGTTGCTGATCATATATATGAGTTCAATATGATTGTTAGTCAACTGTGTTCTGTGGATACTAATTTCAAAGATGAAATTAAAGAACTGATTTTGATGTCATCTCCACCCGAGTCTTGGGATACTGTTGTTGTTACGATTAGCAGTTCTCGTGGATCTAAGAAACTAAAGTTTGATGAAATCCTAGATGTTGTTCTTAGCGAAAGCATTCGCAAATGAGAAATTGAGGAATCATTTGGTAGTGCTCTCAGTGTTGACCAAAGGGGGAGAGACCAGTCGAGGGGTCAAAATACACATGACAGATCAAAATTGAAGAACCGTGGAAAATCTCTACAAAAATCCAACATGACATGTTGGAATTATGGAGAGAAAGAACACTTTCGGACAGAGTGCAAGAAACCCAAGAAGAAAAAGAATCAAAAATCTGGAGATGATAATGATTCTGTTAATTCAGTAGAAGAAATTGGGGATGCTCTAATCCTTAGTGTGGACAGCCCGGTTGAATCCTGGATATTGGATTTTCGTGCATCTTTTCATTCATCTCTTAGCAAGGAAATTGTTCCAAAACTTTAAGCCTGGAAATTTTAGAAAGGTGTATCTTGCTGACAACAAGCCATTGGCGATTGAAGAAAAGAGGGATGCCTGCATAAAAACTCCAGCAGGAAACCAGTGGACATTGGAGGATGTCAGATATATTCCTAGTCTCAAGAAAAATCTGATCTCTGTTGGTCAGTTGGATAGCACAGGTTACGCAGCAGAGTTTGGGAAAGGTTCGTGGAAGATTGTGAAGGGTGCTATGGTTGTAGCACGCGGCATAAAACTTGGAACTTTGTACACCACTGCAGGGTGTATAAACATGGATGTTGTTGCTGAGGGTGCTTCCGGTTCATGTCTATGGCATAACAGACTTGGACACATGAGTGCCAAAGGAATGAAGATGTTGGCTGCAAAAGGAGCTTTAGATGGGCTGAAATCTGTTGATATGGGTCTTTGTGAGAGTTGTGTTATGGGTAAATAGAAGCGAGTAAGCTTTACGAAGACTGCGAGAGAGCCGAAACAAGTACGACTGGAAATGGTCCATACAGACATTTGGGGATGATCTCCTGTTTCATCACTTGGTGGATCCAGATTTTATGTCACCTTTATTGATGATTTCAGTAGGAAGGTATGGGTTTACTTCTTGAAATATAAGTCAGATGTGTTTACTACTTTCAAGAGGTGAAAAGTTGAAGTTGAAAATCAGACTGGCTTGAAAATCAAATGCCTGAGGTCTGATAATGGAGGAGAATATGACAAGTTAGAATTCAAACAATTCTGTGCAGCTGAGGGAATCAGATGGATGAGGACAGTTCTCGGGAAGGCAAGGCAGAATGGACTTGCTGAAAGGATGAACAGAACATTGAATGAGCGTGCAAGGAGCATGAGGATACACTGTGGGCTGCCTAAGATGCTTTGGGCAGATGCTGTGAGCACAACTGGATACTTGATCAACAGGGGATCATCAGCTCCGCTGGGGTTCAAGATTCCTAAAGAAGAATGGATAGGAAAAGAGCTCAAGTATTCTTACTTAAGAACCTTTGGTTGCACTGCTTATGTTAATATTGATCAAGAGAAGAGAGATAAGCTTTATGCTAAAGCTATAAAGTTCTACTTTATAGGTTATGGTTCTGACATATTCATGTATAGGTTTTGGGATGACAGGAACAAGAAAATCCTAAGACATTGTGATGTGGCATTTGATGAAAACGTCTTGTACAAGTACAGAGAGCAAAAGGTTCAAGAAACTACAAAGCAAGTGGAAGTTGAGCTTGAGTTGCCGAAGAGTACACCCAAATATATAACAACAGATAATCAAGAAACTCCAGAGACTATCGTTGAGGAACCAGAGGTGGAACAAGTGACACCTGAGTAGGCTGAGAGGAGATCATCCAGGACCATTAGAGCACCAGATAGGTATTTACCATCATTATATTATCTGTTGCTGACTGATGAAGGGGAACCAGAGTCTGTTGCTGAGGCCCTGCAGGTGGAGGATTCAATCAAGTGGGAGCAAGCCATGGATGATGAGATGAGCTCACTTGAGAAGAATAACACGTGGATGTTGACTGAGTTACCTACAGGGAAGAGGGCCTTGTTGAACAAGTAGGTGTTCATAATTAAGGCAGAACCAGATGGCAAAAAAAGGTTCAAGGCTCGGTTGGTAGTTAAAGGATATTCACAAAGGAAAGGTATTGATTATGCTGAAATATTATCCTATTGTGAAATTAACTACTATCCAAATTTTATTGAGCATTGTTGCATCAAAGAATTTGTTATCTTGAACAAATGGATGTAAAGACTGCGTTTTTACATGAAGATTTGGACAAGGAAATCTATATTCAATAGCCAGAGGGGTTTGTAGTTCCAAGCAAGGAACACATGGTCTGCAAGCTCAACAGGATCTTGTATGGGCTGAAGCAAGCACCTAGACAGTGGTACAAGAAGTTTGACTCTTTTATGAGCAAGAGTAGCTTCCGCAGGAGTGAAAAGGATCAGTGTTGGTACTTCAAGAAATACACTGATTCTTATGTATTTTTACTCTTGTTTGTGGATAATATATTGGTTGCAAGATCCAGTATGAAGGAGATAAACTCTTTGAAGGCAAGCCTGTTTTCTGAATTTGAGAAAAAATATTTAGGTGCAGCGAAGCAGATTCTTGGGATGAGGATTTCTTGGGATAGATCTGCTGGAACTTTGAATCTATCCCAAGAGCAGTACGTCGAGAAGCTGCTGGCCAGATTCAGAGTTAATGATGCTAAACCCAGGACTACTCCATTGGCAAATCACATAAAATTAGCAAAGGAGCAGTCACCAAAGACAACTCAAGAGCGGGAACACATGGCACTTGTTCCGTATGCTTCTGCAGTTGGGAGTCTGATGTATGCTATGGTCTGCACTGGACCTGACATAGCACATGCAGTGGGAGTTGTTAGCAGGTATATGGCAAACCCCGGGAAAGAGCATTGGGAAGCTGTGAAGTGGCTTCTAAGATATCTGAAAGGTACATCCAGTACTTCACTTTGTTTTGGCAATGGTGAAGTGATTCAGCAAGGTTTTGTTGATGCTGATCTTAGTGGGGATGTGGACTCAAGCATGAGCACTTCCGGATATATTTACACCGTAGGTGGTACAACAGTGAGTTGTGCGTTGCTCTTTCATCTACTGAGGCTGAGTATGCGGCAATACCTGAAACTGGAAAGGAGATGATATGGCTAGCAAATTTTCTGGAAGAACTGGGCAAGAAGCAGCTTAAGAAGATTCTTTACACAGATATCCAGAGTGCTATACAGTTGGTGAAGAACCCGGTCTACCATTCAAAGACGAAGCACACTAGAAAACGGTACCATTTCACTCGCAGGGCAGTTGAAGAAGGTGATATATGTTTGGAAAAGATAGAGGGTGCAAAGAATCCAGCAGACATGTTGACTAAATGTGTTGATGTTGGTAAACTAAGGTTGTGAAAAACCTTAGTTGGCTTTCTGTAGTTGTGTCTACAGATGTTGCGTTGTGGTGAACATATTGATGATGGAGGAATGTTTTTATATTTTTTTTGAGAATGTAATTCTTGGATGACGGAATCAGTCTCCAAGTGAGAGAATTGTTAGGTTGTCCGCCGTGGAGGTTACCCACGGGTGTTACCACGAAATTAATTCTCTCTCTCCTAAAGAACTCTCTCTCTAGTTTTTTCATCCTCTCCACAAATTTAGTATGTGTGAACTGCTAATCAGTGCTAACACAATCTGCACCGCATAATAGGACAACGGTGTATAGTTATCACCGCAGTGTTCTTCTAAGCTAACAACCTCTATTTCGTTAAGAAAATGATAAATTATTCCAATCTACAGAACTATGTTCCTACAAATTCATTAACATTACCATCTTTGCTGCTTAGTAGATTTGGTTGTATCAGATCCTAGACAACAGATCGTATACCACCTGAATATTGAACGCAAATTCAAAACTTTAAGAAGCAACGAAAAATATTCCAAATAACCGGCAGATGAGTATATACAGAATTAAAACACATTCAGTCCATAGGCATCGATAATGCCATAAAATCTATAAATGATGAAGTACGATGTACACTTTACAAATTCACTAAAATTACAACATAGAACGGTGAAAATCCACGCAAATTGCTGGGATCTTAGTCATTGACAATTCTATAAACTCTGAAAACAATTAAATTCAACATAAACTGTACAAATTCACTAAAATTACAGCATAAAACATCAAAACCAATCGTGAATCGCTCGGATCCTCGTACAGATTTGATAAACAAATGATTGAAAAATCAGATCGGACAGTAACAAATCCCTAGATCTAACAACGAAAATTGAAAGTAAAATGTTGCAGAGAGATCAAATAGCGTGATATTTCTTACTTTGTCGCTGAACTAATCAACACCGGCCTGTTTTTATAGACGCCTAGAGGGTTCAATCAAAAGCTTCTTTATGCTTGTAAATTGGGCTATTGTAAATCGGGCTAATAGTAGTGACTGATTTGTGGTCGGAGCACTTGTGGTCAAAGCGGTAGTTAGATTGAAAGTCGGAGCACTAGTGGTCGGAGCATTGGTAGTCGGCACAAGAGTACTGGTTGTCGATTGAGAGTGATTTGAGAGTGAAATTTTTTTGTTATATATTTATTTAATTTTTGTTATACATTTCTTTAATTTTTGGCAGATTTTGTGAAAAATTTGGGAGAGAATAAATCACAACCGATGCAATAGCTTTTTTTTTTGTCAATTAAGTGTTGACATGGGTGGCTTTATGGCAACGGTTCAAGCAATCGTTGCTATAAGGCACCCTATTGCAATGGATATCCATCAATAGCAACGGTTATAGCACAAAATAGTTCTACTAAAACAAATTTTCTTGCAATGGTTGAAAGTTGGAATCGTTGCAATAGATGCTCTATAGCAACGCTTTTTGAACCGTTGCCAAAAGGTCCGTTGCAATAGGGATAATTTCAAGTACATAAATTAATTATATGTCATTAGCATCTAAAAGTACATCTCTTTTAGGTAAATAAACTTTTACCACCAATATGCTCTTAATTAAGATAATTTATTTATAATACATAAAGCTAATTTCAATGAATCAAATAAATAAATCACTTTCATAGAACCTATTTATTAATCATAAGTTTAAATTCATATATTTAATAATATCACATGTACAAAATGATAAAAAAAATTCAATGACTTCAGACAAATAATAATTATTATTTATAAATCCCAAATTCTTTATTTATACATTCTTATATTTATACGTGTAATAATACAAAGGTCATATAATTATCCAGCCAAGAGAAAAATGCTAAAATTTTCATCTGCAATGAAGGAAAATGGTTGTCAACCTTCACTTATTTCAAGTACGCATGTTATCCATTTCTATTTTGTTTTAAAGATTTTGACAAAGTAATCAAAGACTAGAACAAAGAATTTCTCTCCAATAAATAAGAAAATCTTAATTAGCCTTTAAAAAAAAGTATCAGAAGAAACCTTGATTTTTAAGTATCTAAGGCAAAGTAGCGACCAAACTTCAAACTTTCCAACTTTAAACTTTCTTTCTTTTATTTTCTTTTCCAAAAGAACTTTGGTCAAAAGTCAAATGCACTTCAACGAAACAAAATTTGTTCCGTCCGCAATCCAGTACGCTGTACAGAGTCATGGTTTTATATATATCTTTTGAGGAATTCCACGTGTCAAACACCAAATTCATCCAAGACAATGGCAACCAAACAAAGTATATATATATATATATATATATATATATAATATAATAATATAATATATAATAATATATTAAAAGTGTGAAGACATTTAGAAAAGTGATTTGAACTTTTTTACTTTCATTAAAAAACTCTTCTTTAGTCAAAATTATCTTTTTACTATTTTTTAATTTATTTTTAATTATTTTTATTATATTAACTAGACTTTCTAAAATATATGAGACTCATAAAATATATGGTAGGAAAATTAATTAATATTGTTCTTTCTACTAGACTTCCTAAAATATATGAGAGACTCCTAGAATATATAATAGGAGAATTAATTAATATTTTCCTTTCTATTGTTCAATTAGAAAAATACTCCTAAAATAGTTCTCTATCAAGAAAATACTTCTATAAATATTGAGATGTACGTTAAACTAGAGAACAAACCGATTTACCTATTGAGAGAATATGATTGATGTGCATATAACTTGATTTGATTGCATGTCTAGATTGGTGGATGTTCTTCACTGTTTTTGTCAGCATAATAGAATTCAACATATGTGTATATATATCTTCTTTGTTTTCAATTAAAATCATTCTTTAGGGTCAAAATTTATGCTCAGACAAAAATTAGTTGGATCAAAATCGAAACTTTGTGATCACTATTATATTTTTGTATAGTTTACAGGTCATAGATGAATGTCGATTGGCTTTAAAGAATTTCTTATGTAAATGTTGGATTTAATTGTATTGTTTTGATATCTTTATTATCTTATTGCTTTATTTTAATTTACAGATGCTAGATGAATGTGGGTCGACTTTGAATTTTTTTTAATTAAAGGTTAGGTTTAATTATATTATTGTAATATCTCTATTAGTTTGTTGTTTTGTAGTAATTCACAGTTCTTAGATGAATCTTGATCGACTTTGAGAAATTTTTATGTGTAAAATTTAAGTTTAATTGTATTGTTTTGATATCACTTTTATCGTATTATTTTATTGCAGTTTACAGGTGATAGATAAATGTTGGTCGGTTATAAGAAATTTTTTTATGTAAAGGTTAGGTTTAGTTATATTATTTAATTTGATATCTCTACTATCGTATTATTTTGTTATTGTTTACAGGTGGTAGATGAGTGTCAGACGAGTTTGAGAAAAATTTTGTGTGTAAAGATTAAATTTAATTGTATTATTTTTATGTCTCTATCATTGTATTATTTTGTTGCAATTTACAGATGGTAAATGAATGTCGATCGACTTTTAAAAATATTTTTGATAAAGGTTAGGTTTAATAAATAAATTCTCCATCTTTACATACGCAGAAGATATTAAATTTAAGAGAAAATGGTCAAAAGACCCCCCCAGCCTTTACCCCAAATCCCAACTACACACTTATACTTTGCAGGGGTCCTATGACCCCCCTGAACTATTTTAAAGTGGAATATTTACACCCCTAAAAGCTCATGCCCAGATATTATTTCAGGCAGTGAGCTGCACTCACTGCCACGTCATACCACGTCATTTCCATATCATTTTAAAAAGAAATTATCTAAAAAATTAATTATTTTACTTTAATTATTTTAATCTCAATCCATTCGGCCCCCCTTTTCTCTTCATCTTTTTTTCTTCAATCTCAATTTATTTTTCTCCCTTCTCTTCATCTTCTTTTCTTCAATCTCAAAAGTCAAAATGAAATCATTAAATTTTCTTTGCTTTCTCTTTCTATCATTTTCTTCAATTTCATTTGACATATTTGGATTGCTGGGGTGATTTTTCATGGAATGGCGTAGGGAATTTCTGATTTGGAGGTCCCGCAAAGCGCTGCCGCCGTTGCTGGAGTTCGCGACTAACAACGTGTTTTTCGATCTGAAATTGGCGTCAATTGACGCACTCTTTTTTGGGGCTTTTTGTTGGGTTTTGCTCGCCCCAGGAAGACGCATCTTTTGACATTGGCTGTGCTCCATTTATCGTTGAACAGTGGCGGCACCGCCTTCATCGGAGATCGCCAACGCGACGCTGACTTCGAACTCAAATTTCCAGCGATTGGAGCACTATTTTTTGGTGATTTTTATTGGGGTGAGCTCGCCTTGAGGTGAAGCTCCTCTTGGTACTGGTGCGCGACCACCAAAGTTGCCGGAGTGATGTGCGATGTTGAGATTGAATGTTTGTGTGTTGTTTGATTTTTGTTATCGATGAATAATTGCTCATGTTGGTTGTTGTCGATTCTTTGGTTACGAGCTGTGTGATGAAGTCGAAAATAATAAACAACATCAAATTTGAAAATTTTAGACAACCTTGAAGTGGGAAATAATGAGCATATCAATTATTAAATTTTCAACGATCTTAAATCCAGAAACAATGAACAATACCAATTTCAAAATTTTCAACGATCTTGAAGCCGGAAACAATGAACAATATCGAATTTAAAATTTTCGATGACCTTAAAGTCGGAAATAATACAGAATTTTAAAATTTTCGACGACCTTGAAGTCGAAAATAATGAACAATACCCATTTTAAAATTTACGACTACCTTGAAGTCGGAAATAATGGACAATATTGATTTTAAAATTTTCGATGATCTTGAAGTCGAAAATAATAAACAACATCGAATTTAAAATTTTTGACAACCTTGAAGTGGAAAATAATGAACAATATCAATTTTTAAATTTTCAATGATCTTAAATCCGGAAACAACGAAGAATACCAATTTTAAAAATTTTCGACGACCTTGAAGCCGGAAATAATGAACAATACCGAATTTAACATTTTCAATAATGTTAAAGTCGGCAGCAATAGAGAATTTTAAAATTTTCAGCAACCTTCAAGTCGGAAACAATGGACAATACTCATTTTAAAATTTACGACGACTTTCAAGTCGTAAATAATGGACAATATCGATTTTAAAATTTCTGACAATATTGAAGTTGGAAACAATGAACAATATCCATTTTGAAATTTTCGGCGAATTTGAAGTCGAAACCAATCGATTTTGTGCTTGGAGATGAGAAAAATGATAAATTAATTTTCGATGCCATTGATGAGTTCTTGAATGCCCTTGTGTGTAAGAAGAAGAAGAATAAAGAAAGGAAATGAAAAGAAAAAGAATAATTAAAAATGAATAAAGAAAACAAAGAAATATTAAAAAAAATTGTTCTCACTCTCTTTAAAGAGAGTGAAACACACTCTCTTCCCATGTCAGCGTTCATGGGTGTAAATATTCCACTTTAAAATAGTTTAGGGGGTTCATAGGACCCCAGCAAAGTATAAATATGTAGTTGGGATTTGGGGTAAAAGTTGGGGGGGGGGGGGGGGCTTTTTTGGCCATTTTCTCTAAATTTAATTATTATATTTATATATATATATATATATATATATATAAAAGAACAACTTAAGTTACAAAATTACTAAAAATTTCTCCACTTTAAAATATTATAAATATCCCAACATTTATTATTTTTACTAAAAGTTGAGATACATATTAAAGACCCCTCATCCTACTCCCTTATTTTACTAAATTAAGAACGTTTTTCCTCCTTGTTCTACGTTTCCTTATTCTATGTCATTATTTGAGCGGCGGTTTCAATCCCATTTTTTCCTCTAATTCAAACTTTTGAATTAAGGTAAATTTTCCCCATAAAATTATATTCAATTTCTTTTAATCTTATCTGCCGATTTTTTTCTTTCAAAAATCAATAATTTGGCACTATTTTTACAAAGTATTTTTTCAGCGATATTTGTTGAACAAAGTCTTTGATTATGCATTCTTCAGTCTATATTGTTTCAGTCTATGGAGATAACCAACCCATATTTTAGTTTGGCAACCCTGTATGGCCAGTGATTGAGACGCATTCTCACACATACAATCGTGTATTACAGTAATGGAGTGGTTGAATTCTCCTTTGCCTAATCATAACATAAATCTGAGCCTCAATTTGCTAAAGAAAACAGGAAAAAGAGTAAATTTACCCATTTATATGCATAAGGGGCAATATCTTTTCCATGATTAATATGTATCTTGTGGTTTTCAAGTATTATTGAAGTTAACACAATAAAAGATACATGTTTATAAGCTTGTAGATACATATAGTATTATCTTGTATCACTGGTGTACTGCTTATGCATTTATATGTATCTCGTGTTGTTTAACTTTTATTGAAATAAGAATTTCAATAGATACATGTTAGTAAGTTCAATGATACATATTGTAATATCTTGAATATTTGATTTTCTGTTTATGTATCTATTGTCTTTTAAGTTTCATTGAAATGAGCATATCAAAAGATACATGTATGTAAGATTAAAGATACATATTGTATTATCTTGTATCTCTGATTATTTCTGTATGCATTTATATGTATCTCTTGTATTTTTAAGTTATATTGAAATAAGCATTTCGAAGATACATAATGTAAACTTTGAAATACATATTGTAGAGGAGATTATCTTATATGTATCTGTAATAATTTTTTTTATGGAGTAGGGAATGCAACATAATAAGGAAAGAACACTAGGTTAAAACAGACTTAGATTTTCGTATTCATTTGAGATACACATCACTTTTGTGCAAGTATGAATCTCAAAAGACGGAGAATGAAAACTTTAGTGAGAATGATGATCCACCGAGTTCAAAGAGCAGCTTCATACCAACGAAAAAAGATCGTGTTCTGAATATTGAATAGTTGTGTATTAGTTGGATATTTAAAACTTTTCATGAAGTTAGTTACTACTTTTCACTGTTATATACACTTTAAGTGTTGTTTTTGGGATTTTACAAATATTTGATGGAAAAGTAGTTCAAACATATCTGTGTACTTTTTATATATTTTTCTTGATGGCTCTTCAAGTTTCTTATGCATTATTATTTTGCCATAGGTTTTAGTAACATTTATATTGACTGCATTTTATATATTTATGTTATGTTGTATGAGATACATATTAATTTTTTTTGTATCTCATGTGCTTTTAATGTATCTTGTTTAAAAACTATGGTTGCATAAATGTTTACTAGTTTGTATCTCGTTTAAAAACTATGGTGGCATAAATGCTTACTAGTTTGATGGTAAAGATGTTCTACTTTATCTGTGAAATTTTTATATATTTTCCTTGATGGCTATGCAAGTATCTTATTTATTATTTTTTTGACACACGTTTCAGAAATTTTGAAAAAAATTGAGATTGTATGTAAATATCAGTAAACATGTCGTTATATAGGTAATTTTTCCTATATTAATATCAACAATGCGCAAAAGACTCATAGCAGTTGGCAGCTCCCCAAATCTATATATGCATTATTAACATTTATTCGTTTCGTTGCACTTTTGGGGAATTGCAGAAACTTTGGTGAAAGAACGTATAGTCAAACTATCTAGCACTAGCATTTGATTGTAAAACGTCTTTCAGGCACAATCAATTCAATGTAAATTGAAAAAGGCTCACTTCAAGATTTTCTACACTTGAAATATGTTAAATCTTGTCATTTTCATTATTAAGATGCCACGTCACCAGTAAATTGCGCAACTGTATCAACAAAAAAAAGATTGAATAAAGCAAGATATAAACCTAATAATTATTGTGACATTTCTATGAATACAATAACTCTTAAATCACAACGGGGAGCTACTCAATACTCTAAACTGCTGAAACAACTATAAACGTCACTTCTTTGATCTAGGAATCGGTTAGATGAATTAGTAGAGTCTTGTGGAGTTGCAATGCAACCAAAATCTTTTCGTGTGGAACTTAACTGACCTTCAATCGATCCTCATATGTCGTATGTTGCTCTACAATACCGAGCATATCACCTTGTGATTGCTCCCAAGTATCTTTTCCCTTCGCGTGAAATCCTTACAAGGTTCATCAAACTTCATAAAGTGGTAACAACATTTTTGTGAAGGAGTATGCTAATGCACCTGTAAATATGTAGGTGACCAGATGGAATGGCCTAACAATACTGAAATATTCATTGCAAAGAAAATCAAGAAAAAAAAAGGTCCTATGAATTTTTTGATATTTGGAAACTGATTATGGAAGGGATTTTGTTTTAAAAGGTGGTATAATAAATAAATTACCTTTTTTGTGGAATTTTATTGTGTTTTTACCATAATGAGTTAGGTTAATTGCTACATTAAAGCTAGTTTAGCCGTTACATCCCTTAAATTATGCAACTCAGTTTAATTTTTAAATTTATCTGTAGGATATATCTCACATTACTTATATGTATCATCAAATGCTATAAGTTATGATTTTCAGAAATTTTGAAAAAAAATTAAGATTTTATGTAAATATCAATAAACATGTCGTTATATAGGTAATTTTTACACACACACACATATATATATAATGATTATCCATTTAGACGCAAGTAGACTCATGGTGTCAATTGTTGGGAAACATTATGCACAACGGAGCATTTCAGAAACATACTGCTTAAATGAATAGTAGATAACACATACGTTTATCCTAGAACACATACGATCCTGCTAGAACGTCTTTGTGAGCGCGTATCATCAAACAAGTCTTTGTGAGTGCGTATCATCAAGCAGGTCTGTCTCTGATTCCGCAGTTTTCTGCACTGATTCAAATTAGCAATCGAATTATCTCAATATTTGGATGGGCAAGTATCAAATAGAAACTTGATTCACTTTCTGAGTTAGGAGAATTTTTACATATTTTCTAGTCCAAAAAGGAAAACAAAAATCCATTTGTATTCTAACAAGAAAACAAACGTCTGATTTCTTTCTTTTCCACAAAAAAAAAAATAGAATTTCAAGTTCTAGTTAAATATGGGCCCGGTAGAAACCATAAAATTAATTAACGAGACTCTCTATTATGAAAATAATTCAAAATTTTGATTTGAATTATTCTTACCATAATATAAAGTACAAATCATTCCACTAGAAATTCGTAATTGCACTCCTCGTTTCATTTATATTGTGAAATTCCCCACTAAACACTTATGCAATTCCCCATGGTGAAATTACATATATTAATCGATAAATTAAATTACGACCGTCGAATTCAATCTAATGATTAATTTCCTCTAGAGCACTTCTTAACTTATTTTATGTGTCGGATTCATAACATCCACTTGCAAGATTCGGCACAGTAAAATCTCTAAGCTTCTCAAAAAGGTATATCATCAATATTTATACCAGGACATGAATTCTATCAACTAACTTATTATTCACCAATATATATTAATGTCATTCAACCAGTCATATAACCCATTTCAGGATCCCACTTTTCAATAAATCAAAACGATAATTAACATATACAACTCATAATAGTTATATCAAGATTGAGAATATAAGTACATTTAATAGTTTAGAGAATATGTTTTTGTCAGTCAGTTTAAAACATTTATCTCTACCCGATCTTGTTCAATACATATAAAATGCACTAGTACAAGAAGTTGAAACTACACCATTTCTATAATCAAGATAAATTACACTTAATCTTATGTTACAATTGTACCTATGGCTTTTCCAATTTCCATCCTAGATTGTGAACAAAATTTTTTATACTTACAAGAATTGATGATTTAATTCTCTGTGTATAAACTAAAACTCTATACATGAAATCATCTACTATATAAGTGAACAAACACATAAATAAATATATGATCTATTAAATCTTTTACTAAAATTGATTTAATAATTGTTCTATAATAAATACTATATTTACATACATGGTCAATAGTATATATGAAGAAAAATTATTTAGTTATTTCAAAATAATTTATGTTTGAAGTGTATTAAAAAAGTTATATGTTTGAAGACTTACTTGAAAGTTATTTGGGTTTGTTTAATCAATTTATAGTTTAATTTGATGGTATTTGTATTATTAATTTTATTGATTTTTATATTTTTTGATTAATTAGGGAAAATTTATTTAAATTAAAATATTTTTTAATTAATCAGGAATGTACTTATTTAATCCTGGAAAAATATTTCACACTGTTAAAATAGTTTCTTAGGACAGTGTCTGACACGACTCAAGTATAATTAATATATTAACTTGTTAAAAAGTAGTTAGATTACTGTTATAGTTGTCATATTGGTTATAGTATTATCACTGAGGTTGTAATAATATTATACATTATTGTGTTATTGTATTGCTAATATTATTAATATAGTACTTTGTTAACAGTTAAATAATATTATTATTATTATTATTTTTCCGTTGTTCCCAACAATATATACTATGATTAATAGTATATATCCCAAACACTTATATATTAAAATTAAATTGCTATATACTTGCATAAGTTTTGCTTGAAATCCTTATAATTTTATTCGAGATATATAATTATGTAGAATAAGAATACATTTAGTACCCACACATATATAACACTCCATACATTATTATTTCTCCATATAAAAGTTCATAAAGTATTAATTATCATCATTTGAATAATCCTCACATAATTTATACCCTTATTATTTCAACTAATCAATATACCCACGCTTCGCACGGTAATAGAAAGTTAGTAAATGGATAAATAATTTTTTTTCTAATTTTAGTCGTGATGAATACATAAAAGTATTATTGTTATTATTAAATGGGAAAAGACATCGTTTCCACCTCAAACTATAGTCGAAAAGTCGAATCCACACCTAAACTATATAAATGGCCTATTACACATCTTAACTATAAAAAAGTGATACTTTTTACACCCTGTCAGGCATTACACCACTTGCATGTGGTGTGGTGTTTTACACGCGCTGCCACGTCAGTATAATCCGAAAAAAATAATAAATTTATTATTTTCATAAATTTTTCTTTTCTTTTTTTTTAATTTTATTTTTTTCCCTTCTTCTTCAGTGTCTAAAACCCCCATTGTGGTCAATGTCCAAAACCTCCATTACCTTCATTACACCATATTCACAACGATAAGCTTTATCCCACCAACAAAATTACCATAACGATTAATTTCTTCTAACAATGTTCTTCATCCGTAACCCATCGTCTTTTCTAAAAAAAAAATAAAAAAATTCTCAGCTATAATGGCCATTATTGTTTCAAAAAATAGCCACTCGACTGTTGGCCTCTGTGTTTTAAATGGTAATAACCAACACATTTCCATACTTTTTCTATTTGTTTTTCAGCTATAATTTTTTTTTTTTTAAAACTAATCTGGTAGCAAGTTCCATTTTTGGATAGATTAATAATTAACAGATAGAGAGGAGAAAGTTGACGATGAATTCGATTTTTCCGATGAAAATTCACCGAAAAACATCCTTGCTATAAAGTTTTATATTTTTTTTTTATATAAAATTTGATTTTGCCCGTTTAAACATCAAATATAATTTGATTTTGACATTGATTCGATGAAGGTGGAGGATGAATTGTGTTATTTGGGGATGAGGTTGGAATTTGGAGGTGGGATAATGAAGAAACTGTGTTGGTTGGGGTGGGGGTGATGAAGAAGAAGATGGTTTGGGGTTGGGGTTGGGGTTGGAGTTTGAGGGTGGAGGGTGATGAAAAAGATGATGGTTTGGGGGGGGGGGGGGGTGAAGGAGGTGGTTGGTTGGGGGTTGGGGGGGGGGAGATGGATGCTGAGAGTTTGGGGAGGAGTATGTTAATTTTTTTAATTTTTTTTGCATTAATTTTTAATTTAAACGCGCCATTT
>NC_061121.1:32436462-32446975 GCF_002878395.1 Capsicum annuum
TAAGTGACATCTTCAAGTATCTGGACTGCAAATCAAATAAGTTTTATACTTACCAAGATGCATCCTTTCACATCACTTGATAAATATTTCTACGTCGGCATACTTAATAAACGTAGAATTCAAATCCTCGTAATCTTTCATAATATTACACCAATATTGTATCAAAGATATCATTGATGATATATCATTTTGTATCGATTCACAATGTGACATAATATTTTTAGATCTTATCAATTTATTATTTTCAGGTACCTGAACCTCTTATAAGGTTTCATGAAGTGTTATGTCATAGGCTCTTCAAGAGCACATTGCCTTCTTATTATGATTGGTTGGTCCTTATACTTTTCAAAGATTATTTCATTTGGAACCGATTGGTCTACCATGCTTCACGCATGCATAGACTTTGTCCTTTAGGGACATATAATAGGAGCACTTGCAGCTTAAATATTAGATGTTATGAGATGTTTTCAGCATCTGACTTAAATTATCTTTTGAATGAGGATTGTTGACACCTAATTTTTGACCTCCATAACTAAGTTTAATTTCGAGTTTCTTTGATTTTTAAATAAAATTACAATATTTATTTTATCCGAATAAGAGCTTTTTAAAGTATTTATCTGGGTAATTTTATCATTTTAAGTAGCGATTATATATTATCGTATCCAATTATACGAGATTATATAATTTGGTTACTTAAACATTTATTTTATGAAATATCGAATTTTAATCCTAGTTTATCTTGAAAATAAATTTAAATGATTAAAACCCTGATTTAAATGCCACGTTCTCTTGAAAATAACTTATTTGAAAATAAATAATAAATAAATAAATAAATATATTTTTTGATTTTATTAAATTAAAAAACTCAAGATTAGACAAGGTATTAATTTGTATCAAATTTCAAATCAATTTAACAATCTATTAAATTTGATCATAGTTGGAACTAAATTGACCACAATTGCAATGCAATTGGCCAATTAACTTTTAATTTGGTCAAAATTTAAATAGAATTGGCTAAATCTTAATTGAAATTATTTTTGAATAACCTGTAGTCTAATTGAGATTTTTTTCAAATAATTTCAAAAATTATCAAATTTTCAATTTAATTAAGGTTATTTTAACCTCTATTGAATCTAATTGGGTTATTAAATAACCCCAATCTTAACCAAAAGCCAGCAACCCACAAAAAGAAACAACACAACCCCATTTCTTTCACCAATTACCCATTCCAGTGGCCCATACCCAACGACCCGACCCACTTTTATTCTCCTCTTCCATAAACAGTCAGCAAGCGTACAAACAGCTAAAATGACAACATCAAAAGAACATAAAACTGACGTTCATAGAAAACAATAACAATTTCAAGCTGACAACAACCCGACGGAAAAACCGACCCGCCCCGAAACCGAACTCAATCCAACCCGTACCTGCGAACACCGACGACAGCCAAGAAACACGACACCAACAGTATTCAACGGAAACCAACGAGCCCTAAATACCCAAATCGATTTTGGGAACAATATCCGAATCTATCCGTTTTTCTTTATTTTCAAAATTCAAATTCACAAAAATCCGCACTGATTTGTACGATTCCAACTCACTTTGCTCCCTTTTCAAAATTTCCAAAATATCCCTAAATGTTTTTTCTCTCACATTAGTGGATGAAAAGATTGAATCTCTATCCTTTTCTATAAATACTATCACTATTTTAGTAGAAAAATCAAGTTCCAAAGCCTCAAAGAATTGAAAAGCTTTTGAACAAGTAGTTGAAATTTTTTTAAATGAAAAAAAAAGTCTCAAGGTTGGAAAGAAAAAATTTTGAGCAAAGAAGATTTTTTATTTTAGTAAAAAAAAATTCTTTTTGATGAAATTCGTGGGCTAATTGAAGTTCCCGCGTTGAAAGCATTCCGATGATAATCAAGACTCCGAAGAAAGCTTGTAGTCCCATTTTGCTGCCCAAAACAAGATAAACACATCTTTTCCTTTTTTAATTTTACTATCATTTTCTTCTTCATCTTTTTCTTCTTTATAGTTTGTAGTTATAATTTTGTTTGCTGGGGTTGTTTGCTGTAGACGGTCTTGAAGGCCATAGAACGTTGTGGTATTAATATTATGGTTATTTTCATGTTTATGGTATAAAAATGAGCTAGCAATAATTGTACATACCTTTTTTATTTTATTCTTTGATTATTATAAATAAAGTTTCAATCTTTGCTTAAAAGATGTACTTATGCTTTGTTTAAATTCATTGTTGACGGATATATTTATTTTTAGCATGTAAATTTTTTCCTTTATATTGAAAAGAATAATTAATATTAATTGGTTCTCCTTTTTTCATTTTTTAATTTTTATAGATAAAGTTTCAATCTTTGCTTAAAAGATGTACTCATATCCTGTCTAAACTCATTGTTGGTGAATATCTTTATTTCTAGCACGTAAAGATGTTTCCTTTATGTTAAAAAAAATATTTAATATTTATTGGTTCTCCTTTTTTTATTCTTTGATTATTATAGATAAAGTTTCAATCTTTGCTTAAAAAATGTACTCATGTTTTGTCTAAACTCATTATTAGTGAATATGTTTGTTTTTAGCATGTAAAGTTATTTCCTTTATTTTGAAAAAAATCGTTAATATTGATTGTTTTTTCTTTTAGCTTTATTCTTTTATTATTGTGTATAAAATTTTGATCTTTGCTTAAAAGACGTATTCATGTCATGTTTAAATTCATTGTTAGCGGATATATTTGTTATTAGCATGTAAAGTTGTTTCTTTTATGTTGAAAAAATAGTTACTCTTATTTGTTTCGCCTTTATAAAAATAGCAATTGATTAAGTCAAGAATTTGTTATTTGCTTGCTAATTATTTTAATAGATTTCAAAATCCTCATATAAGAGATGAGTACTAGCTTTATTTTTCATCTAAGATGTTTATTCCTCTTTTATTTTCTTTTTTCGCATGTTGTTAATTTGTTAAAATGATGAGAAAGTTCGAAGTTTTGTGGATAAATAGAATTATTTAGATATTCTCGAGTCATTAATAGTATGATTGTTAAACGATATTTCACTTTTAGAGATGTTAAACTTTTATTCTAATTTTTTTACTCCCTTTGGATTGTTATACGTGTTCTTTTTGTGTTTCAAAAGAAAATCAACGATGTCTTAGAAAGATAAACCATAGGCCGTTACACGTTTTTCTCTAAAATGTTGGTTGTAATTTAGATGTATGAATCTTTGTTAATGTCGTCTTAATTGAAATTTAAGGATTCTCTTTCTTGAAAAATTAGCCTTTATTTTATTTTGTTATATAGATTAGTGCCTATGTTTGTTCAATTTTAGAAGTCAGGGTTATTTTTCTTATTACCTCATCCCTTTACTTTCGCAAGCTTGCGTTGTTTGTTCTCGCATTAATTCATTGAATATGGTCTTCTTCCTTTTACCTTTATTCATTTTTAATATGAACATAAATCATGAGGCATGAAAGTGGTTCTCGAGTCCAAATGAACTTCTCTCCTTTTGTACTTCGTAATGGGTCAATGAGGTTCATCTCTTTGAGTCAAGTTCGAAGTTTAATCCCAAGGTCGACTACATGGCGTGCGGGTGCTAGAAAATAGATGAAGAAGTAAAATGAATCAAAACCCATTGATGAGGTTGCTAAGAGATTTGAAAAGTCTCGATTTTTATTATTGTCTTCTTTTTACTTAGTCATTTATTTATTTATTTATTTAGGGCCTCGAAGCCAAGGTTGTATTCTAATACAGGTGAAGCAAATTGTGGGCCAAAAAGGGCTCGAAAATATAGATTAGGACAGATGATGATGGGCCGAAAGCCCAAATTAGTTTAAGACAGGTTTATTGATTTAGGCCTAACGGCTTAAATTTTTTAATTTCTCCCTTTCCCTTTTTATGTGTTTATTTTGATTTTCATTTGCTTAGACTTGGTTAAATCACTTGCTAAGTCGTCAAAATTTATTGTTTATACAATTTTTTTCCTAAAATCACTTTTTTTTTCAAAAAAATCAACTTCTTCTTTTTTCAAAGTTAGTCAAAGATAGTTTTCAAACAGTCCAGATAACCGCAAGTTAGCGGACATTTTAGGTGTCTTAAAAAACTTTCTAAAATGTTAATAGGAACCGCTTACTTAGAATTTCAAAACTTAAACGATTTTTCTGTTTTGGATCGTTTAAAGTATCGTATAAAGGTTTTTTTAATTCCTTTTCAAACAACTTAAGTGGCGAGTCTAAAAGTCAAATTTTTACAAAACAAGGATCTGGTGATAATTTCTAACATATTTCAAAGCTGCTTATAATCTCCCCGTTATGTTAGGAAAACTAACATACATCCTCCATTTTCTTTGATGAATCCATCTTTGTGCATTATGGCATATTTATTAATCGTATACCGAACATCAAAATTATTAGATGGACAATGTGTGGATTCAACAACTTTGAGGAAAAATTAATCATAATTTATTGATTTGATGCATATAAGTACTTTGTATATAACATTTCAAACTGACACATGAAGCTTTGTTCTCATTAGCTATTGTTCAGCTATTTATCGAAAGCATTCAATGTCAAACCCTCATCATCAAGATAAATTGTCTTGATTACACAATCTGAAAGTAATGCTTTTAACTCAATTTTATTGAGCAAACAACTTTATGAATGTCAAACTGCAGGTTGAAAATAAACGTACAAGTGATCATCTTATGTCGATGCATCTTAATAGATCACATGACAGGTGAATGAGCTCATATTCACCTTTTATACTTTTCAGATTTTGAGGGATCAAATCTCAACATTAGTTAGTCAAACCAACTTATCATGAGAACAAGCAAAATTAAAAGTCCATGAAGAATTTTCTAGTTCTTCAATATACTATACTCACTATGCACATCTTTGGGATGTCATAATCGTTCATAGCAACTTATGAATCTTTATTCTAACAAACTTCAAGTTTACCATAACATGTACCTTTTACTTTAATAAATTTCAGATTTACTATTACATGATTAATTTCAGATTTACTATTTTAGAAGTAGATTTCAAAATAACTCTTCTCAGTTATTCTATCTCTTTCGGAGTTGAGTTGTGATATCATCACAATCAAGTATATGTTTGTATTAATAAGCTTTACTAAATATTGTCACATTCATCTTAAGGAATGGATATGTACTTAAAATAATTGAAATTCTCATTCCCCAGGAAAGGAATATAATCATGCCTTAAGCCTATCAAATTTTGATAGCTTATAACATCTTTCATGATATTTTGCTACTTCACGAGTAAATTGAGGCATACATATAATGTAGAGGATTTTTCTCTAAAATATCTTATATCTTAATAAGCGTGTGAAAATATTATCACTTTTGATAATTATTATTATATTGTCCTTCCACGCTTATATTTGTACGTTCAATCACTTGTCTTCTTTCAGACATAAAGCATTGTTACCACATTCATTTCAGGAAATGAAGCATATTCAATAAGACATGTCTCATGATTTTTCATAAAAAAAAATCACATTATTTTGCCTTAGTCATCATTATATCATCAATATGGTGCATTGAGATTCAAACCAAAGTTTTATCCATAAAAAGACGTCTTAGGCATAAATCAATGAAATTTGAACCCAAGATTTTGTTATGACACATTAGGACTCAACCCAATAACTTTCAAAATGTATCAGACTTCAAAGCAATAAAGCTTTAGAAGCTATGAATCACCACTAAGTTTAACTACTTATGATGATGACAAACGTAAATAAATTTAATCATTATAAAATTTATATACAGTAAATTTAAATTCATACCTGATTTTTATTTTGCTGAAACTAGGCAACGTGGAAGCTTTGGATCACAAATTAGTGAGAAATAGAAGTTAGAGATAGAAGAGAGAAAAAAAACAACAAAAAGGAAAAAAAAAATAGAAAAAAGAAGAAAAAAAGGAGGAAAATACATAAATGTAAAAAAAAATGATAGTGTTTTTGGCGAGACTAAATATGTAGTGTACTTATATTTTTTATTAATACAGACAACTGGGTAAAAGTGAATACAATGTTTGTGAATCGAAGACAGCGGTTAAATAGGGATTGTATTCATATTTTATATGAATACATACTATCAGTAAAATCGAATACAACGGGCGTAAATTAAATACAACGACTATAAATGGTAATTATGTAAAATGTGGCTATGAAATGTGGGTTTTATAGCAAAGTGTAACTATTTTTGAAAGATCCCCTAATTAATAAGCAAGAGGGGTCTATAATTTGTAATTAATTAAAACTTAAGCTAAATAGAATAATTAAGAGTTTATATTTGTTAAGTTATGTAGTTATCCGTTGATATAACCATCCACAAAAGTTGTTAAATAAAAAGGTTGAAGTTTTAATTAGTTAACGCACAACATAGACTCTAACAAAACCTACCTACTTTCAAATTAACTTAGTATTAGAATTGGGTGAATATTTTATCATGCTGAGGGCAAAACTGAATTTTTTTTTAATCTTTACTTGTTACGTTAAAAGTGAAAACTAAAAATAAGAATTCAATTAAAAAAGTAGTGCCAGGTTAAAGAGAATGGAAAATAATTAAGAAGTGCTTTACTTAATCGCTCATGTACCAATTATTAGTTAAGTTTGTTTATTTTTAAAATTTGAATTTTGTTATTCTGATCTAAGTTATTTTCTCAATTCATTTATACTTGTCGGTTATTTCAAAATAGAATTTCACTTTTATTTGTCACTTTCAGTATATCAAGAAAAGAAAACTATTCTTCTTCATATTTTACGATTAACATTTGTTACATATTTGTCAAATCATTTTTTTCGAGACCTAATATTCCATCCATTTAAAATTATTTCTCATTTTTTTATTTGACACATTATTAAAAAAATAAATGAACGCAATAAATTTACTATACCACCCCTGTTAATATGTACTGGTTTATAAAAAAGGAAAAATATCATTATTTTTGAAACAATTTTTTTTTAAAAAGTAGATCAAGCAAATTAAAACGTCTCAATAAACCCCTCCCATTACCATTGCAACAAATTAACGTGGGGTTTTATAAACCGTAGTGACAATAAATAGGGAGGTTATTAACCTCCCAGCTTATTATTATTATTATTATTATTATTATTATTATTATTTTCTCTCCAACTTATTTGTTGGTATGCTTTAGTAAATGTTGGGAGGTAAATTCTTGCGAGCTACTTGGTTGTTATAGATATAGACCATTCATATCTTAATTTATGGAATTTTTCCAACTATAAATAAAGCTAGCTTACACTTTGGAAGAATCACATTCACAAGCAGCTAATTAACTTACAGATTAGCAATATGGAAATCATTATTCTCTCCAAGGAAAAAGTGAAACCATCCAAACCAACACCTCCAAACCTAAGAAACCACAAACGATGCCTATTTGATCAACTAGTACATGAAACATGCATCTCACCTATCTTCTTCTACAACAAGAAGAAGTCACTTTCAGAAATAAATAACGCAAATATTATTGATAATCGTCTCAAGAATTCCCTCTCGGAGACACTAACGTTGTTCTATCCGCTTGCTGGCGAGCTCAGTTCAAAAAATTCA
Organism: Capsicum annuum; assembly: GCF_002878395.1. NCBI lineage: Eukaryota > Viridiplantae > Streptophyta > Magnoliopsida > Solanales > Solanaceae > Capsicum > Capsicum annuum. The sequence continues at coordinate 32,444,061 of NC_061121.1, forward strand.
ACTTTTGTGGATTGTAATGATAATGGAGTTCTTTACGTGGAGGCTCACCTAAAGGGCGTTAGTCTAGGTGAGTTCCTTCAAAACCCTGATCTTCCACAACTCATTAAATTCCTTCCACAAAATGCCAGCATGGGTAGCAAGATGAACTATGTTCAAATTCTTGAAACCCCAGTTTCTGTCCAAGTTACTAGATTTGATTGTGGTGGGGTTGCAATTGGTGGAGTCTTGTTACATGACCTCTTGGATGGAGCTACCATGAGTAAATTTTTCAACACATGGGCTATGATTGCACGTGGCGATGATGATGGGATTGAAAAGATCGCGACTCTTGATTTCACATCATCATCACTATTGTTCCCGAATCAAAATCTTCCTCAAAATTTTCTGGAAACTAGGAACGCGTTACTTTTCAACGAGGAGAAGTCCCTTCTTAGAAGATTCGTGTTCAATGCCATAGCAATTGAAGCCATTAAGATGAAAGTGTCTAGTGAAAATGTACCTAATCCAACTCGAATCGAGGCACTAACAACTTTCATTTCGAAGCACATGATTTCAGCAACAAGAGGAGTAAAGGAAATTAGCTCAAGACCAATATGCATGGTGACACATATAGTGAACTTGAGATCAAAACTTTATCCACAATTGCTTAATGCTTTTGGGAATTTAATCTTTCTAGCAAAAAGTGATTATATAGAAATGACTGAAGTGAAGTTGCCTCACTTGATGGGAATAGTGAGAGAGATGTTTGGGAATATTAATAGTGAAAACGTAAAGGCATTATTAGAAGGTGATAATGCTCTTGATTTTGTTTTGGATATGGCAACACAAGTTGGGAAGTTGTTGCCAGTATTAGATACTTACAAGTTCTCAAGTTGGTGCAATCTTGGACTGTATGATGTTGATTTTGGATGGGGAAAACCTATTTTTGTTGCTCCTTTCATGGACACTATAGGCTCATTGAATAAGCAACAAATTATTCTGGTGGAAAATGGAAGGAATGATGGAATTGAGGCGTGGATAGTTAGAAACAATGAAGAAATGCTGGAGTTGGAGAATGATGAGGAATTTCTAGCATATGCATCTCCAAATCCTAGTGTCCATGTCCCTTGAATTATTCAATTATATTGGATGCAATAGTCATAAAAAGATGGAAATTTCTGACGTATGTTCGATAGAAAACTCATCAAAATTTGGCTCGTTAGCAACGTTTCCCATGGATTTCTGATTGATTATTCCATCAGAAATTTTCGTTTCTTAGTAGTGTGTGCTCAAATCTATATATATATATGGAGACATTGGAGGATGCTTATGTGGCACCTCTCAATGACCTTTATTTGTATTTTTCTTTTTTCTCTTTTTTTTTGGGGGAATTTCTCCCATATATTTTGCATTTATGTGTTATATATAAAGTCCCCCAAAAATGCTTAATCAATTCCCATAAATCTAAATCGTATTTATTTCAATTGATATAACTTTCACTAATTTAACATAATTGTAGAGTGGTTACAAATCTCTTCACCTTTTCATTTCTTCTCATATTCTCATTATAAAGTTTACATATTTTCATAGTTTTTCATTTTTGTAAAACATCAAAGAGTGACAATAAGGAACAGTAATAGCAATTTATTTATATTATTCATTTCATATGTTGTTTTCACAATATCATTTTGAGAATGCTTCTAAACATATTTGCATATTATTTATATCAAGCTTAGATTTGTTCATCGGTTAAGTATGAGCAGTTTTTTTTTTCTAATTGACTTATTTTGTTGTTATTTTTTGGGATTATTCAGGTCTTCAATTTGAAAGAGCATGACAATCAGATGCTTGTCAAAGTTGCCTCAATTTGAATGTAAATTAATGTACAAATTTAAAAGAACATGTATCATATACTCTCATGGATGTTGAGTTTGAAATATAGACAAGGTAATATGATATATGCTGATGAATTAACCCAAACAGACTTTCATAATATAATTTTTATGTTGGTATGTACCACAATTTTTTTTATTCTTAACTGGTATGATAGTTTCATTCTTTCTCCATGTCGATACTGGTCGGTAATCTGAATTTACCATATGTAACATTATAATAAGTGTTTGCAACATGTTGTTGACTGTTGTTGTCTCTTCAATTATCAACCAATATATAACAATTTGCTAATTGTAGAGTTTATCTATTTGTTTTTTCTTCAATTTATGTTTAAAACATAAACTAAGGAAATGTGGTGTCTCTCTAACAAGTTTTTCTTCTAATAATTTTCATTTATTAATTTTGTCCAAAAAAGAAATGAAGAGTAATATTGATTGTGAAATATCAATAGCTATGTCAAAGATATTATCCATATTATTTTTTCCTTGATCCATTTACATAATGTTTCATTTTTGTATCAATTGAATTCTGCTACTCTTTCTGATATACTCTCTCCGTTTTATTTTATCCGCCCTAAATTGGGATGGCACAACTATTAAGAAAATAATAATTGGTAATGTAACTTTACCATTTTGTCCCTCTTAATTGTGTCTTGTTATTAGTTCCAATATTGATGAATGGCTAACAACAAGGAGTAATCTATTACACTAAGGGTATAATGGGAAAAAAATTATCTTGTCTTGATAAGTAAAAAAAGACAAGTAAAATGGGACATCAAATTAGAAAATTTGGGACGGATAAAATGGAACGGGGGGAGTATATAAGTATTTGATTGGCATTTAAATGCAATCATTGCATCGGAATGCATGTCTTTTTTTTTGCGCTTATCGATTTTCAATTTAAAGCTCTATGCGTGTTTATGGTGTGAAAACAAGAATGGAATTGGACTTAATTTTGCATATGGTGAGTGGATCAGTGAATTTGATAAATTTCATCTTTGTTCCAAGCCTAAAAGTATTCTGTTTACCATACAACTAAATGAT
>NC_061121.1:32449975-32460435 GCF_002878395.1 Capsicum annuum
AAATAAATAAATAAATAAATAAATAAATAAATAAATAAATAAATAAAGGCATTAAAATTAGGAGGAACGATTGTAATAATTAATATTAATATTAATTGTCACTTATTTAACAAGTTTGTTGACAATTGTTGTATACGTTATATATTACATTAATCACTTTAAATATAATATATTTGTTTTAATTGTTACTTAAATATTTTGATACTATATAATGATGAGACATCACAGTTTGATCATTCTGGTGTGAGGCCATTATTTTTTTATTAATTTTAGTTTATCTTCACTATCTCTTTTGCAATAATACTCTATCCTGATATCTTTTATTATTTTTCTTTATCATATTTTGAATTTATTCTTAAAATTTATGATGTGTGACATTATTTAAAAACAAAAATGCTATAATCTACCTAAATATTGTATTTATCAGACGATATAGAAAATAATAAAACTTGACATAACCATCCACAGGTGTTATTAAATAAAAAGGTTTCAGTTTTAATTCATTTGCTCACAACATAGGCTCTGCCAGTGTTGTTAAATAAAAAGGTATGAGTTTTAGTTCATTTACTCACAACATCGGCTCTGCCAAAACCTACAAACTTTCAAATTAACTTAGTATTTAGAATTGGACGAATATTTTATAATGCTAAGGGGAAAAATGATTTTTTGGGCTCTTTTGTTAATATGTCCAAAGTGACAAGTAAAAATTCAATTAGGAAAATGGTGATAAATAAAAGAAAACGGAGAAGTAATTAAAAAGTGATTTGCTTAATTGCTCACGTACCGGTCATTAATTAAGTCTGTTTATTTTTAAAATTTGAATTTTATTTATTCGGATCTAAGTTATTTTCTCTGTTCATTTTTACTTGTCCATTATTTAAAACTAAATTTTCACTTTTATTTGTCATTTTCAGCATATCAAGAAAAGAAAATTATTCTTTTTTATATTTTACCATTAACATTAGTTACTTATTCATCAAAATATTTTTTTGAGACCTAAAATTCAATCCGTTAAAAATTATTTATCAATTTTTGATTCGAGACATCCATTAAAAAATAAATGAATACAGTGACTTTAAAATATTACCTCTATAATTAATAGGTACCAGTTGAAATTAATAATTTAAGATTTCAAAGGGTTTTAGTAAATAAATTAAGGATAAAACAACTTGGGCATTTTTTAGTTAGTAGAGCTTGTTTGTAGTGTTTCTACTCGTTGATCATGTAAAAGTTTGGAATGCCAAATTCAAAGCTGTAATTTTTGTTCTCATCAATGATCTAGTTTGGAAAGAAAAAATTAAGGATAAAATATGAATTTTTTTTTATGGAGAAAGGAATAAATAATTTTAAATGGAGAAAGTACTAAATATCAAAGTTAACCCTAATGATATTTTATTTTTACAATTTTCTCGATACCTATCAGCCATTATATTAATTTTATACTGATGTTCGAGTATAAAATTAAAACCTTATCTTAAATATGTTGGTCTTCATATTACGGCCAGTTGTATTTGGAACCAACTATATTTTGCTCCTGATATGAAATATAAAGTAAAGAAGAACAAAAGTAAAGAGAAGAAAGAAAGTAATTCTTATTACTGTTGAGGATTTCTCTTGGGGTCTTTTGTAATGAATAAAACTCTTCTATTTATAGGAAAAATTACTCTTAGATATTTCATATCCTGCTAGATTTTCAAATAGATCTTGATAGATCTTATCTATATTCTTGATAGACATTCACTATAATGTAAATACATTTATAACAAACACTTCCCCTCGAATGTCTAATTGATATATAATTTGCCTCATTAAAATCTTACTAGAAAAAATCTAGTGAAAGAAAAAGAGTACACATCTCTAACAATATACATATAGCTACCTCATTAAAAACCTTACAAGAAAAATTCAGTGGAACAAAACCCCGTAAAAAAAAAAGATTACAGCGCGTATTAACTCCCCCTAATGAGAAAATCTTTGAACCTTTGCATCCCGATCTTGTACAACATCTTCTTGAAAGTTGCAATTGAAAGAGACTTGGTGAATAAATCATTCACATTGTCACTTGATTGAATCTATTGCACATTAATTTCACTATTCTTTTGTAGCTCATGTATAGAAAAGCTTTAATGAAGTGTGCTTCGTTCTTTCTCCTTTAATGAATCCTCCCTTAAGTTGTGCTATGCATGCTGCAATTATCTTCATACAAAATCATGGGTACTTTGTCACATTTCAAGACATATTTCTCTCAAATAAGATGTATCATGGACCTCAACCACACACATTCTCGGCTTGCTTCATAATTAGTTATTATCTCAGCATGGTTCGATGAAGTGGCTACGATGGACTACTTTGTATACCTCCAAAATATGGTAGTACCACCACATAAGGACACATAGATTGTTTGAGACCGAACTTTATGCGGGTTAGATAAGTACCCAACATCAGCATGACCAATAAGATCGGGACTACAATCTTTAGTATAACATAAGCCCATATCGGTTGAATCTTCAGATACCGTATATGAATTTGATCTCATTTTGATGTCTTCCAGTAGGAACAGAATTGTACCTTGCTAACAAATTTACCGAAAAGGCTATAGGTCAATTCGTATTTGCAAGATACATGAGTGCACCAATTGCACTAAGATATAGTACTTCATAACCAATCCAAATTGGTATGTTTCTCATTTCAACAAATAATATATTGCTTTTGAAAACTCTTCAAGAGTTTCAATAATTTTCAAGTTATAAACTTATGTAATATAAGGATTATAAATAAGTTTCCTAGAAACTTTTATATCCTTCAAATGCTTTGAATCCTTAAAAAAAGTTTTCATATAAAATTTTTCAAGTGACAATATTCAACGTTTTATAAGTGACATCTTCAAGTATCTGGACTACAAATCAAATAAGTTTTATGCTTACCAAGATGCATCCTTTCACATCACTTGATAAATATTTTTACGTCGCCATACTTAATAAACGTAGAATTCAGATCCTCGTAATCTTTCACAATATTACGTCAATATTGTATCAAAATATCATTGATGATATATCATTTTGTATCGATTCACAATGTGACATAATATTTTGAGATCTCATCAATTTATTATTTTCAGGTACCTGAACCTCTTATAAGCTTTCATGAAGTGTTATGTCGTAGGCTCTTCAAGAGTACATTATCTTCTTATTATGATTGTTTGCTCCTTATACTTTTCAAAGATTATTTCATTTGGAACCGATTGGTCTACCACGCTTCACGCATGCATAGACTTTGTCATTTAGGTACATATAATAGGAGCACTTGCAGTTTAAATATTAGATGCTATGAGATGCTTTCAGCATCTGACTTAAATTATCTTTTGAATGAGGATTGTTGTTAACACCTAATTTTTGTCCTCCATAACTACGTTTAATTTCGAGTTTCTTCGATTTTTAAATAAAATTACAATATTTATTTTATCCGAATAAGAGCTTTTCAAAGTATTTATCTAGGTAATTTTATCATTTTAAGTAGCGATTATATATTATCGTATCCAATTATACGAGATTATATAATTTGGTTACTTAAACATTTATTTTATGAAATATCGAATTTTAATCCTAGTTTATCTTGAAAATAAATTTAAATGATTAAAACCCTGATTTAAATGCCACGTTCTCTTGAAAACAACTTATTTGAAAATAAATAAATAATAAATAAATATATTTGTTTGATTTTATTAAATTGAAAAACTCAAGATTAGACAAGGTATTAATTTGTATTAAATTTCGATTCAATTTAACCAATCTATTAAATTTGATCATAGTTGAAACTAAATTGACCACAATTACAATGCAATTGACCAATTAACTTTTAATTTGATCAAAATTTAAATAGAATTGGCTAAATCTTAATTGAAATTATTTTTGAATAACCTGTAGTCTAATTGATATTTTTTTCAAATAATTCCAAAAATTATCAAATTTCTAATTTAATTGTAATTATTTTAACCTCTATTGGATCTAATTGGGGTTATTAAATAACCCCAATCTTAACCAAAAGCCAGCAACCCATAAAAAGAAACAACACAACCCATTTCTTTCACCAATTACCCATTCCAGTGGCCCATACCCAACGACCCAACCCACTTTTATTCTCCTCTTCCATAAACAGTCAACAAGCGTACAAACAGCGAAAATGACAACATCAAAAGAACATACAACCGACGTTCATAGAAAACAATAACAATTTCAAGCCGACAACAACCCGACGAAAAAATCGACCTGCCCCGAAACCAAACTCAATCCAACCCGTACCTGCGAACACCGACAATAGCCAAGAAATACGACACCAACAGTATTCAATGGAAACCAACGAGCCCTAAATACCCAAATCGATTTTGGGAACACAAATTTCCCAAAAATATCCGAATCTATCCATTTTTCTTTGTTTTCAAAATTCAAATTCACAAAAATCTGTACTGATTCGTACGATTCCAACTCACTTTGTTCCCTTTTCAAAATTCTCAAAAATATCCCTAAATTCTTTTTCTCTCACATTAGTGGATGAAAAGATTGGATCTCTATCCTTTCCTATAAATACTACCATTATTTTGGTAGAAAAAACAAGTTCCAAAGCCTCAAAGAATTGAAAAACTTTTGAATAAATAGTTGAAATTTTTTTAAGTGAAAAAAAAAAAGTCAGGTTGGAAAAAAAAAAACTTTGAGCAAAGAAGATTTTTTATTTTAGTAAAAAAAATTTCTTTTTCATGAAATTCGTGGGCTAATCGAAGTTCTCGAGTTGAAAGCATTCCGGTGGTAATTAAGACTTTGAAGAAAGCTTGTAGTCCCATTTTGCTGCCCCAAAAAGGTAAACACATCTTTCCCTTTTTTTAATTTTATTATCATTTTCTTCTTCATCTTTTTCTTCTTTATAGTTCGTAGTTATAATTTTGTTTGCTAGGGTCGTTTGTTGTAGACAGCCTTGAAGGCCATAGAACGTTGTGGTATCAATATTATGATTATTTTCATGTTCATGATATAAAAATGAGTTAGCAATAATTGTACATGTCTTTTTTATTTTATTCTTTGATTATTATAAATAAAGTTTCAATCTTTGCTTAAAAGATATACTTATATTTTGTTTAAATTCATTGTTGATGGATATATTTATTTTTAGCATGTAAATTTGTTTCCTTTATGTTGAAAAAAATAGTTAATATTGATTGGTTCTCCTTTTTTTATTTTTTGATTATTATAGATAAAGTTTCAATCTTTGCTTAAAAGATGTACTCATATTCTGTCTAAACTCATTGTTGGTGAATATGTTTATTTTTAGCATGTAAAGTTGTTTCCTTTATGTTGAAAAGAATAGTTAATATTGATTGGTTCTTCTTTTTTTATTCTTTGATTATTATAGATAAAATTTCAATCTTTGCTTAAAAAATGTACACATGTCTTGTCTAAACTCATTATTGGTGAATATATTTGTTTTTAGCATGCAAAGTTGTTTCCTTTATGTTGAAAAAAATAGTTAATATTGATTTTTTTTTCTTTTAGTTTTATTCTTTTATTATTGTGTATAAAGTTTTGATCTTTGCTCAAAAGACGTATTCATATCATGTTTAAATTAATTGTTAGCGGATATGTTTGTTATTAGCATGTAAAGTTATTTCTTTTATGTTGGAAAAATAGTTACTATTGTTTGTATCGCCTTAATAAAAATAGCAATTGATTAAGTTAAGAATTTGTTATTTGCTTGCTAATTATTTTAATGGATTTCAAAATCCTCATATAAGAGATGAGTACTAGCTTTATTTTCCATCCAAGATGTTTATTCCTCTTTTTTTTTCTTTTTTCGCATGTTGTTAATTTGTCAAAATGATGAGAAAGTTTGAATTTTTGGGGGCAAATAGAATTATTTAGATATTCTCGAGTCATGCATAGTATGATTGTTGAACGATATTTCACTTTTAGAGATGTTAAACTTTTTTTCTAATTTTCTTACTTCTTTTGAATTGTTATACGTGTTCTTTTTGTGTGTAAAGACTGGATTCGTGTCTCTCTTTAAGTCATAATTTCAAAAGAGAATCAACGATGTCTTAGAAAGATAAATCATAGGCCGTTACACATTTTTCTCTAAAATATTGGTTATAATTTAGATGTATGAATCTTTGCTAATGTCGTCTTAATTGAAATTTAAGGATTCTCTTTCTTGAAAAATTAGCCTTTATTTTATTTTGTTATATGGATTAGTGTCTATGTTTGTTCAATTTTAGAAGTCAGAGTTATTTTTTTTATTGCCTCATCCCTTTACTTTCGCAAGCTTGCGTTGTTTGTTCTCGCATTAATTCATTGAATATGGTCTTCTTCCTTTTACCTTTATTCATTCTTAATATGAGCATAAATCATGAGGCATGTAAGTGGGTCTCGAGTCCAAATGGACTTCTCTCCTCTTGCATTTCGTAATGGGCCAATGAGATTCACCTCTTCGAGTCAAGTTTTAAGTTTAACTCCAAGGTCGACTACATGGTGTGCGGGTGCTAGAAGATAGATGAGGAAGGAAAATGGATCAAAACCCATTGATGAGGTCGCTAAGAGACTTGAAAAGTTCCGATTTTTATTAATGTCTTCTTTTTACTTAGTCATTTATTTATTCATTTATTTGGGGCCTCGAAGCCAAGATTGTATTCTAATACAGGTGAAGCAGATTGTGGGCCAAAAAGGGCTCGAAAATATAGATTAGGACAGGTGATGATGGACCGAAAGCCCAAATTAGTTTAGGACAGGTTTATTGGTTTAGGTTTAACGGCTTAAATTTTTTAATTTCTCCCTTTCTCTTTTTATGTGTTTATTTTGATTTTCATTTGCTTAGACTTGGTTAAATTCCCTGCTAAGTTGTCAAAATTTATTTTTTATACAAATTTTTTTTCTAAAATCACTTTTTCAAAAAAATCAACTTCTTCTTTTTTCAAAGTTAGTCAAAGATAGTTTTCAAACAGTCCGGATAACCGCAAGTTAGCGGACATTTTAGGTGTCTTAAAAAACTTTCTAAAATGTTAATAGGAACCGCTTACCTAGAATTTCAAAATTTAAACAATTTTTCTATTTTGGATCGTTTAAAGTGTCGTATAAAGTTTTTCTTAATTCCTTTTCAAACAAATTAAGTGGCGACTCTAAAAGTCAAATTTTCGCAAAACAAGAATCTGGTGATAATTTCTAACATATTTCAAAGCTGCTTATAATCTCCCCCTTGTGTTAGGAAAACTAACATACATCCTCCATTTTCTTTGATGAATCCATCTTTGTGCATTATGGCATATTTATTAATCGTATACCGCACATCAAAATTATTAGAGGGACAACGTATGGATTCAGCAACTTTGAGGGAAAATTAATTATAATTTATTGATTTGATATATATAAGTACTTTTGTATATAACATTTAAAACCGACACATGAAACTTTGTTCTCATTAGCTATTGTTCAGCTATTTATCGAAAGCATTCAATGTCAAACCCTCATTATCAAGATGAATTGTCTTAATTACACAATCTGAAAATAATATTTTTAACTCAATTTTATTGAGCAAGCAACTTTATGAATGTCAAACTGTACGTTGACAATAAACGTACAAGTGATCATCTTATATCGATGCATCTTAATAGATCACATGACGGGTGAATGGGCTCATATTCACCTTTTATACTTTTCAGATTTTGAGGGATCAAATCTCAACATTAGTTAGTCAAACCAACTTATCATGAGAACAAGCAAAATTAAAAGTCCATGAAGAATTTTCTAGTTCTTCAATATACTATACTCACTATGCACATCTTTGGGATGTCATAATCGTTCATAGCAACTTATGAACCTTTATTCTAACAAACTTCAAGTTTACCATAACATGTACCTTTTACTTTAATAAATTTCAGATTTACTATTACATGATTAATTTCAGATTTACTATTTTAGAAGTAGATTTCAAAATAACTCTTCTCAGTTATTCTATCTCTTTCGGAGTTGAGTTGTGATATCATCACAATCAAGTATATGTTTGTATTAATAAGCTTTACTAAATATTGTCACATTCATCTTAAGGAATGGATATGTACTTAAAATAATTGAAATTCTCATTCCCCAGGAAAGGAATATAATCATGCCTTAAGCCTATCAAATTTTGATAGCTTATAACATCTTTCATGATATTTTGCTACTTCACGAGTAAATTGAGGCATACATATAATGTAGAGGATTTTTCTCTAAAATATCTTATATCTTAATAAGCGTGTGAAAATATTATCACTTTTGATAATTATTATTATATTGTCCTTCCACGCTTATATTTGTACGTTCAATCACTTGTCTTCTTTCAGACATAAAGCATTGTTACCACATTCATTTCAGGAAATGAAGCATATTCAATAAGACATGTCTCATGATTTTTCATAAAAAAAAATCACATTATTTTGCCTTAGTCATCATTATATCATCAATATGGTGCATTGAGATTCAAACCAAAGTTTTATCCATAAAAAGACGTCTTAGGCATAAATCAATGAAATTTGAACCCAAGATTTTGTTATGACACATTAGGACTCAACCCAATAACTTTCAAAATGTATCAGACTTCAAAGCAATAAAGCTTTAGAAGCTATGAATCACCACTAAGTTTAACTACTTATGATGATGACAAACGTAAATAAATTTAATCATTATAAAATTTATATACAGTAAATTTAAATTCATACCTGATTTTTATTTTGCTGAAACTAGGCAACGTGGAAGCTTTGGATCACAAATTAGTGAGAAATAGAAGTTAGAAATAGAAGAGAGAAAAAAAACAACAAAAAGGAAAAAAAAAATAGAAAAAAGAAGAAAAAAAGGAGGAAAATACATAAATGTAAAAAAAAATGATAGTGTTTTTGGCGAGACTAAATATGTAGTGTACTTATATTTTTTATTAATACAGACAACTGGGTAAAAGTGAATACAATGTTTGTGAATCGAAGACAGCGGTTAAATAGGGATTGTATTCATATTTTATATGAATACATACTATCAGTAAAATCGAATACAACGGGCGTAAATTAAATACAACGACTATAAATGGTAATTATGTAAAATGTGGCTATGAAATGTGGGTTTTATAGCAAAGTGTAACTATTTTTGAAAGATCCCCTAATTAATAAGCAAGAGGGGTCTATAATTTGTAATTAATTAAAACTTAAGCTAAATAGAATAATTAAGAGTTTATATTTGTTAAGTTATGTAGTTATCCGTTGATATAACCATCCACAAAAGTTGTTAAATAAAAAGGTTGAAGTTTTAATTAGTTAACGCACAACATAGACTCTAACAAAACCTACCTACTTTCAAATTAACTTAGTATTAGAATTGGGTGAATATTTTATCATGCTGAGGGCAAAACTGAATTTTTTTTTAATCTTTACTTGTTACGTTAAAAGTGAAAACTAAAAATAAGAATTCAATTAAAAAAGTAGTGCCAGGTTAAAGAGAATGGAAAATAATTAAGAAGTGCTTTACTTAATCGCTCATGTACCAATTATTAGTTAAGTTTGTTTATTTTTAAAATTTGAATTTTGTTATTCTGATCTAAGTTATTTTCTCAATTCATTTATACTTGTCGGTTATTTCAAAATAGAATTTCACTTTTATTTGTCACTTTCAGTATATCAAGAAAAGAAAACTATTCTTCTTCATATTTTACGATTAACATTTGTTACATATTTGTCAAATCATTTTTTTCGAGACCTAATATTCCATCCATTTAAAATTATTTCTCATTTTTTTATTTGACACATTATTAAAAAAATAAATGAACGCAATAAATTTACTATACCACCCCTGTTAATATGTACTGGTTTATAAAAAAGGAAAAATATCATTATTTTTGAAACAATTTTTTTTTAAAAAGTAGATCAAGCAAATTAAAACGTCTCAATAAACCCCTCCCATTACCATTGCAACAAATTAACGTGGGGTTTTATAAACCGTAGTGACAATAAATAGGGAGGTTATCAACCTCCCAGCTTATTATTATTATTATTATTATTATTATTATTATTATTATTATTATTATTATTATTATCTCCAAATTATTTGTTGGTACGCTTTAGTAAATGTTGGGAGGTAAATTCTTGCGAGCTACTTGGTTGTTATAGATATAGACCATTCATATCTTAATTTATGGAATTTTTCCAACTATAAATAAAGCTAGCTTACACTTTGGAAGAATCACATTCACAAGCAGCTAATTAACTTACAGATTAGCAATATGGAAATCATTATTCTCTCCAAGGAAAAAGTGAAACCATCCAAACCAACACCTCCAAACCTAAGAAACCACAAACGATGCCTATTTGATCAACTAGTACATGAAACATGCATCTCACCTATCTTCTTCTACAACAAGAAGAAGTCACTTTCAGAAATAAATAACGCAAATATTATTGATAA
>NC_061121.1:32463435-32485804 GCF_002878395.1 Capsicum annuum
AAAGAGAGCCAAGAAAAAGATATTTTTAGAATATAGTTTAGTTTTCCTTATGATTTTCTTGTATTTTTCTTTCTTTCGATTATGAGTCAATTTGGTTTAATGAAGTTTTAATTTTTGGGGTTAATCATTTATGAGCAAATGACATTGTTATATGGCGTACTTATCTTTCAAACAATGATAGGCCTACCTCTGACTCAAAAGAGGTTCCCAAAATAGAAAACGTCAAATAACGTGCTTATTGGGTACTGTTTTATTTACTTTATGTCACCAAATACTACTTTTTAAGTTTTGTTGTTTTTGTTATTTTTTTCCTCTCCCCAAAAGTTGATTTGTACACCCTGGCCTACCACACCTGATCAAAAGGGGCTCTTTCTTCTCCCTTCCTATTCTTGCAAGTCATAAGGAGAAGGAAGTAATGAAATATCATCATAATCTAATGAACAAAGATGGCTCTAGCATAGAGGGAGAAAACATTGTTGGATGAAATAAAATTATACTGAAAATGGAACAAAGGATCTTAGAGTTACAATGAGAGTTGGCGCATATGTGCAATTTAGCCAAAGTGTCTCTCACTTTGAATACCCCTCTAGAACCACAAATTGACAGCCATACCATACCAAAATCATAAATGCCCACTCCAAGTCAGCAAATGCCACCATCTCAATCTCAAACTCTTCCAAATATCCAAAGTCTCCTAAATACCGTCTAAAACAACCAAAACACACCATATGTGCCTACCCAACACATATAAGATTCCAAATACTCAACTCTTATACCTCCACAAAATCCTTCAAACCAAATTGTCCAAAATATATCCTACCATCATGCATCTGGAAGCCATACTCTAAATCCCATATATGTTGAAACTGTCACATATACCTACCCTCAGCATATATTTTATCCTTAAAAAAAAACCCTACCATGCAATCTGTGGTTGAGAGGCTAAGACAGTTGGAGGGGAGTAAAGGATTGAGAGGACCCAACTATGAAGAGTTGTGTGTTCACCCTAATGTTGATTTACCGGAGAGCTACAAACCTCCAAAATTTGAGCTGTAGAATGGAACTAGAGATACCAAGGCGCATATGTGCATGTATTATGACAAACTAGCAGGAGCTGGGAAGAGCATAAAGATAAGAATGAAGATGCTCATGAGAAGTTTCAATGGGGAGGTGTAATACCCTGTACTTTTTCCTAGCTTAATTTTGCTTCTAGAATGTCAAAGGTTAGCTTGAAAGATTAATAAATTTTATTACATATATAATTTTTTAGATTTAGATTCTCCATTGTGTGAGAAATTGAATTAAATTTTCATCGATACCAATTTTGCTTAAATACGATACTCGGTTGAGAAGTTATGACATTTTTAGTAAAGCAGTGTGCCATTTAGGCAAGAACCGCATCGTGGAGAGGGATTATTTGGAAATTGTCAATTCTCAGTGGACCTCTGTGATTGGCCCGTGTTGCAGAGAAGTTCCAGGTCCCAGTCATCCTTTTCCAGTGGCTCATCGCGATGGTGGCGCATCACCGTAATGGCCAAAATGGGACTCGGCCCTTATCCAGAGGGCCAACACACTTTCACCACATCACGTTGGAGTCCCATTTCTCAGTTTTCAAAATCCAGTGAGCCACCGCATAGTGGCGCATCGCGGTGGCATGCAAAGTCAGGATTTTCATGTTCTAACGAAAATTTTAAAAAGGACTATTTGGTCAATTCCCAAGCCCCCAATTCGTCCCGAACAAGAAATTCAGGCTTATTCTAAGCACTTTATGCTTATTTTTATCTATTCTCTCTCAAAGAAAAACCCTAGAGCTCAAAGCTTACTCTCCAAGAAATCAAATTCCTCCATTGTTTATCCAAGAAAGCTCTAAATTAAGGATTCCAAATTCAAGATAATCAAGAGTTCATCATAAAAATAACAAATAGAGATTCAAGTTCAAGCTTTCTTAGAGATTTCATCAATTAAGGTATGTGGGGTTTATGAACAAGGATCCTCTTTCATCCTTGTGTCCAAAACTATCTTTTACTTACAAATTCACATGATTTTACATGAATTTACATGAGATTTGAATTAGGGTTTATACCCATTATTTCTATTTGCAAGATTATGAGATTTCAAGTGATCATTTAGAAGTTGAATTACATATTTCTTTTCATATTTTCATACGTATTGCAGTAAATTCCAGCTTTTTAATTAAAGTATCATTGTTTTTATTATCAAGCATGATTATTATGATGTTTTGACATGAGATATATGCATGGGTTATCATCCCAATATTGATTTTTATTATTTCAAGAAAGATTATGCTTTAAGCATCAGATGATCAGTTTATTTTCAGATTTTTAGTTAAGATTTGATCTTTTGATCCTCAGATAAGATTTGGAATCCACATTACAGATTTATTACAGATTACAAAAATCATATTAGCTTTACTTACAGATTGAATTGGATAAATTCATAATTGGTTTTATAATAAACCCTTCTGCTAGTTTTAAAGTGGATTTCCAACAGAATGAGCATATAGATTAAAGGGAGTAGTATTTAGCACCGAGAGAGAAGTGTGGGATTAGCATGCCCTAATTTCCATAGAACTACGTAGCCAACGTGAGTACAGATTCAGATTATTCTCATTTCTATATGGATGACAGATACAGATGTGATCACTTAGATTAGGTTATACTTCTTGGCAATAGTATGACACCTCTCCCCATCGTGAGGTTTTCCTCATAAGGGAACAAGATGTTGGACTCCATGTTAGCTTACATAGTTTATGTCAGTTAGAAGAACCTCCCTTCCAAAATAGTTTTTAAGAGAATTTCCTACTAGTAAAGAAAAGCTTTTAGAAATCTAAGTGTAAAGGCTCATAACTTTATTCAGATTATGCTTTACAGAAAGATATTAGCTACAGACTTTAACTTTCAGATTTCGTATATCAAAATGAGTCCTTTCTATACTTAGGCAATATGATTTATAGACAAATAACTAGTAAAACTTTTAGAACTTAATGGTATGACTCACTAGATTTATAAAGTATGATTTACTATTCATTAATTATGATTTTTCAGCTTTTAGATATTCCAGCTTATGTGAGTCATTTACATTTAGCTTGCATTCTTTTGCAAATTGATATAAATGTTGAGATAATGTTTTACTTATGCATTCACCCCCATATACTGAGTACATCCTCAAAGTGCTATTCCATATATACGTCTATGTGATATATTTTCTCATAATGTAGGTTCAGGTGCTCAATTTCTGTAGCATGAGTTATTTCGAGCATCTCTATCTACATCAGATAGTTGGTGAGTCCTCACAGTTCGGGGACTTAGTCATTCAGATTTTTCAGCTTATTAGTTTATTAATTCAGTATTATTTTCAGATAGTTTGAGTTAGCTGGTGGTTTGTCCCAGTGACTCTCTAGTTATTAGTAGTAGAGGCTTATCAGACTGCTAGATTTGATTCAGATCTATAGTATTTGGATTTTTCAAAGATTATATTCAGATTATTCTTACTTATCTCAGATGAATTTTCGCATTTAGTATGACTTTCATGTTTATATTTTCCTTGTTATGATATTCAATCTTAGTAGCAGACAGACAGGTTTAGCTTAAGTCTACTCGTAGTCTTGAGCATCATGTGAAGTTTTGGGACCAGGTTTTGGGACGTTACAAACTTGGTATCAGATCGTAAGGTTTTTAAGAGTCCTAGGGAGTCAGACAAGCCACGTTACGTAGAGTCTTTATCATGGGTGTAAAGTGCACCACATTTATGAGCAAGAGGCTACGGGACATCCTTAGGAAATTATCTCTTTCTTTCATGATCTATTGTGCTTACAGTATCTCTATCTACTTTTTAACCCATGCTCTTATGTGATATTTGAATATTTGTCCGATTCTAGCTAACGCCCACAAAAATGGTAACCAGCCACCCTAGCCTACCAATCTTCTAAATGAGAATGTATCCCATGCTGGGTTTAGGGCTGTCTTTCAAGTATTGGCCCAAGCTGTGACTACTAATATTTAGGGACACCATCAAGATACAGTCTCACTTTAGTAGAATGGAGATTTAGCAGTAGCCAAAATTAGAGATTTCATGAGAATAAATCCGCCAGAGTTCTTTGGGTCGATGGCAAGTGAGGACCTACAACTTTCTTTAGATAAGGTGAAGAAGATCACCCAGATTATGTATGTTTCTAAGAAGGAGAGTGTAGAGTTGGCACCCTATAGGTTGAAGGATATAGTATATGATTGGGTAGTTATGTGGAAGAATGGTAAAGGTGAGAATGTAACTCCTATGAGTTGACAGGTATTTCGAGATACTTTTCTAAACAGGTTCTTTCCATGTGAAATAAGAGAGGCTAAGATAGATGAGTTTGTTAACTTGAGACAGGGGTCAATGATAGTGAAAGAGTAATGCCTTAAGTTCAATCAGTTGTCTAAGTATGCCCCTGATATGATGGCTGATCCTAGGGCAAGTATGAGTAAGTTTGTTACTAGAGTATCTAGCTTAGTATTCAAGAAGTATAGGACTACCATACTTATTGGAGACATTGATCTTGCTAGGTTGATGAGTCATGCTCAGTAGATTAAGGCAGAGATGTTGAAGGGAAGAGATAAAAGTAATAAGAGTGCTAGAACAAGATAGTTTGAGTATGACCAGACTAAGTTTGGAGTGGGAAATCATTTGTAGTTTCAGAATCGTTCATTTATTCCAACTATATCTTTAGCTTGTGCTCCTGCTCCCAGAGGTAGGAAAGAGCAGTGGGGTAATTCTTCTATGTCCAGATCTCAAAATAGTATAAGTGGAAGGCCCAGTTAACCTCCATGTGCTAAGTGTGGTAAGAATCATCCTGGTGAGTGTATGTTGGGGCAGAAAGGTTGTTATGGTTGTGGTAAGTTAGGACATGGAATTAGACAGTGTCCGCACACTAATCATGGGAACAGAGATGTTCATCCCCAGACTCAAGCTACAAGTGCACCAGCTCCTCTAGGTCGCCCAGTCCTTCCTTAGGGTGTATTATCCAGTACCGGTGTCGGTCAGTGCCAGAATTGGTTTTATGCTTTACCATCCCGTCAGGAGCAGGAGGATTTGCTAGATGTTGTCACTGGTATACTTTGTGTCTTTTATCTTGATGTTTATGTGTTGTTAGAACCTGGGTCAAATTTTTCTTATGTGACCCCATTAGTTGCAGTAAATTTTGAGATAGGTCCTAAAAAGATCCTTGAGCCCTTCTTGATTTCAACCCCAGTGGGTGAGTCAGTTGTTCCCGAACAAATCTATAGAAAGTGTCCTATCACTATCCTTCATAAAATTATATTAGCAGACCTAATATAGTTAGATATGGTTGACTTTGATCTTATTCTTGGTATGGATTGGCTTTACTCCTGCTATGCATCTATAGATTGTCATACCTCAAGATGAGCCAGTCTTTGAGTGGAAAGCTAATTTAGTGTCTCCCAAGAGTCATTTCATATCTTATCTTAAAGCCATAAAATTGATTTCCAAAGGGTGTATCTATCATCTAGTTAGAGTCAAAGACACTAAGTCTGAGACTCTAATAGTTCAGTCAGTCAGTATAGTCAATGGTTTCCTGATATTTTTCCTAAAGATTTGTCAGAGGTACCTCTCGATAGGGAAATAGAATTCGGTATTGACCTTCTCCCAGATACTCAGCCTATCTCTATTCCTACTTATCGCATGGCTTTGGTTGATCCTAAAAAGTTAAAAGAGAAACTCAAGGATCTTTTAGATAAAGGTTTCATAAGGCCTAGTATTTCTTCGTAGGGCACTCCCGTCCTATTCGTACAAAAGAAAGATGGTTATTTGCGTATGTGCATTGACTATCGTCAGCTGAATACAAGTATAGTAAAAAAATATCGTCTTTCGAGAATTAATGACCTTTTGGATCAACTCCAAGGTGCCAGTTACTTCTTCAAGATAGACCTTAGATCCGGCTATCATCAACTTAGAGTAAGGGAATGTGATATTCCAAAGACAGCCTTCAGAACCTGTTATGGTCATTTTAATTTTCTAGTCATGTCCTTCGGGCTAACAAATGCTGTAGCAACTTTCATGGACTTGATGAATAGAGTGTTCAAATAGTATTTGGATATGTTTGTCATAGTCTTTATTGATGATATTCTCACCTACTCTCGTAGTGAGGATGATTAAGTAGACCATCTTAGAATTGTATTGCAAACTCTTAGAGATTATCAATTTTTGACCAAATTCAGTAAATGTGAATTTTATCTAAGGTCAGTAGCTTTCCTTGGTCATATTTTGTCCAGTGAGGGTATTCGAGTTGATCTCTAAAAGATAAAAACAGTAAGAAACTGGCCTAGACCTATTTCTCCATCAGACATTAAAAGTTTCTTGGGTTTAGGTCACTATTACAGATGTTTTGTTGAAGGTTTCTCATCTATTATGTCTTCTATGTCTAGATTGACTTAGAATAAAGTTAAGTTCCTGTGGTTAGATTCCTGTGAGAATAGTTTTCAGGAGTTGAAGACTCGACTCACTTCAGCCCCAGTTTTAGCATTACCTGATAGGATAGATGGTTTTGTCGTATATTGTGATGCCTCAAGAGTTAGTCTGGGTTGTGTGTTGATGAAGAGAGGTAAGGTTATAGCCTTTGCCTTTAGACAACTTAAGCTTCATGAAAAGAATTATCCTACCCATGATCTTGAATTAGCTGCTATTATGTGTGATTTGAAAATCTGGAGACATTATCTTCATGGAATGCATCTTTATGTGTTTACAGATCACAAAAGCTTATAGTATGTGTTTACTCAGAGGGAGTTGAGTCTTTGGCAGAGAAGGTGGTTAAAATTATTGAAAGATTATTATATGAGTGAGTTGTATTATCCAGAAAAGGCCAATGTAGTGGCAGACACCCTTAATAGATTGTCTATGGGTAGTGTTGCTCATGTGGAAAATAATAAGAAGTTGTTAGTTCGGGAAGTTCATTAGTTGGCTAGGTTGGGTATGAGATTGGTTGATTCAATTGAAGGAAATGTGTGGGCTCAGAGTAGTTCCGAATCTTCTCTAGTTTTAGAAATAAAAGAGAAGCAAGATGAGGATTCTAGTTTTGTCACACTAAAGGAGTTAGTTAAAGACCAAAATATAGAGGTTTTCTCCCAAGGGGGAGATGGTGTGTTGAGGTACCTGAGTAGATTGTGTGTGCTATGTGTTGATGATTTGAGGAAGCGGATCATAGCGGAAGCGCTTGGTACACATTATTCCATTCATCTAGGTGCTACCAAGATGTACCGTGACTTGTGGGAAATCTATTTGTGAAGTGGTATGAAGAGAGATATAACAGAGATTGTAGCCAAGTGTGCAACTTGTCAACAGGTTAAGGTAGAGCACCAAAGACTTGGTGGTATGTTGCAAGAGTTTGGTATCTCCTCTTGGAAGTGGTAAGAGGTGAATATGGGCTTTGTTACTGGATTACCGCATTCGCGTCATCAACATTATTTGATTTGGGTCATTTAGACAGATTTACTAAGTCAACGTATTTCTTGCCAGTTCATGTATCCTACACAGCTGAAGATTATGCCAAGTTGTATATCAGAGAGTTAGTTAGATTGTATGGAGTTCCTTTATGCATGATCTCAGATAGGGGTACTCAGATTACCTCTCAATTTTTGAGAGCCTTTCAGAAGGGTCTTGGTACCCAAGTTCATTAGAGTTCAGCTTTTTATCTACAGATAGATGGTCAGGCAGGAAGGACTATTTAGACTCTAGAGGATATGTTGAGGGCATGTGTTCTTGATTTCAGAGGTTATTGGGATGAGCATTTGCCATTGATTGAGTTTGCTTATAATAACAGTTACCATGCTAGTATTCAGATGGCCCTATTTGAAGCTCTTTATGGGCAAAGATATGGATTGCTAATTGGTTGGTTCAAAGTGGGTGAGGCCACTTTGATTGGGCCAGACATGGTATTTGAGGCCATGGAGAAAGTGTAGTTGATTCGACAGAGATTGAAAGCATCTCAGAGTCATCAGAAATGTTATGCAGACTTACAAATAAGAGATCTTGAGTTTGAGGTTAATGATCTTGTGTATTTGAAAGTTTCACCCATGAAAGGGGTGATGAGATTTGGCAAAAAGGGGAAGCTTAGTCCTCGATATGTAGGCCCCTTCTGGATTTTAAGTCATGTTAGGAAGGTGGCGTATGAGCTTGAGCTACACACATATTTATCCTCAGTTCATCCAGTATTCCATATGTCCTTGTTGAAGAAGTACATGGACGATTCAACTGTTATAGTTCATCTAGAAAGTATAGACATTAAGGATAGCCTTTCTTATGAAGAGCTTCCAGTAGAGATTCTTGATTATCAGATCCGTAGACTAAGGAACAAAGAAGCTCCTTTGGTCAAAGTTCTCTGGCAAAATCAGTCCGTTGAGGGTGCTACTTGGGAAGAAGAAGTAGACATGCATACCAAGTATCCTCATCACTTCATCCAAAGGTAATAGTCTTCCTTCATTCAGTTCTTTTCCAGTCTCAGATTCAGCTATATAGTTGACTTCATGTAAACTCATGCACTTGCAGATCAACTCAGTAGCTTAGCATGTTCTAGATTTAGTCATACAATTTATCTGAGATGTGCATGATAGCTTATAGCCTTAGATTCCTTAGTATTTTAATCTTAAATAGCCACATTCGAGGATGAATGTTCCCAATGGGGAGATATTGTAATACCCCATACTTTTTCCTAGCTTAATTTCGCTTCTAGAATTTCAAAGGTTAGCTTCAAAGATGAATAAATTTTATTACATAAATAATTTTCTAGATTTAAACTCTCCATTGGGTGGGAAACTGAATTAGCTTTTCATCGATACCAATTTTTCCTAAATTCGATACTCGGATTAGAAGTTATGGAATTTTTAGTAAAGCAGTGTGCCATTTAGGCAAGAACCGCATTGCGGAGAGGGCCAATTTGGCAATTGGCAATTTTTAATGGACCTCTGTGATTGGCCCGCACCGCGGAGAAGTTCTAGGTCCTATTCATTCTTTTCCAGTGGCTCACCGTGATGGTGGTACATTTCTGTGATGGCCAAAATGGGACTCGTTTATTTTTCAGAGGGCCTATGCAATTTCACCGCGTCGCATTGGAGTCCCATTTCCCTGTTGTCAAAATCTAGTGAGCCACCACGATAGTGACATGTCGCAGTGGAATGCAAAGTCAGGATTTTCTAGTTCCATCAAAAATTTTAAACGGACTATTTGGTAAATTTACAAGCTCCCAATTAGTCCAAAACAGGAAATTCAGGCCTATTCTAAGCACTTTATGCTTATTTTCATCCATTCTCTCTCAAAGAAAAACTCTAGAGCTCAACATTGTTATTCAAGAAAGCTCTAAATTAAGGATTCCAAATTATAGATAATCAAGAGTTCATCATCAAAAGCACAAATAGAGATTCAAGTCCAAGATTTCTTAGAGATTTCATCAATTAAGGTATGTGGAGTTTATGAACAAGGATCCTCTTTCATCTTTGTGCCCAAAACTATCTTTTACTTACAAATTCACATGATTTTACATGAATTTATGTGAGATTTGAATTAGGGTTTATACCCATTATTGGTATTTGCAAGATTATGAGATTTCAAGTGATTTAGAAGTTGAATTGCATGTTTCTTTTCATATTTTCATGCGTATTGCAGTAAATTCCAGATTTTGAATTAAAGTAACATTGTTTTCATTACAAAGCATGATTATTATGATGTTTTGACATAAGATTGATGCATGGGTTATCATCCCAATATTGATTTTTATTATTTCAAGAAAGATTATGCTTTAAGCATAGATGATAAGTTTATTTTTAGATTTTTAGATAAGATTTAATCTTTTGATCCTCACATAAGATTTGGAATTCACTTTACAGATTTATTACAGATTACAGAAATTAGATTAGCTTTACTTACAGATTGAATTAGATAAATGCATAATTGGTTTTATAATAAACCTTTATGCTAGATTTAAAGTGAATTTCCAACAGAATGAGCATACAGATTAAAGAGAGTAGTATTTAGCACCAAGCAGAAAGTGTGAGATTAGCGTGCCCTAACTTCCATAGAAGTACATAGCCAACGTAGTTACAGATTCAAATTATTATTATTTCTATATGGATGACAGATACAGATATGATCAGTTAGATTAGGTTATACTCCTTGGCAAGAGTATGACACCTCTCCCTATCGTGAGGTTTCCCCCATAGGGGAACAAGACGTTGGACTGCATGTTAGCTCACAAGGTTTATGTCGGTTAGGAGATCTCCCTCCCAGAACAGTTTTTAAGAGAATTCCCTACTAGTAAAGAAAAGCGTTTAGAACACTAAGTGTAAAGGCTCACAAATTTATTCAGATTATGCTTTACAGAAAGATATTAGCTACATACTTCAGCATTTAGATTTCATATATAAAAGTGAGTCCTTTCTACACTTAGGCAGCATGATTTACAGACAGCTCACTAGTACAGAATGGTATGACTCACTAGATTTATAAAGTATGATTTACTATTCATGAATTATGATTTTCATCTTTCAGATATTCCAGCTTATGTGAGTCATTTACATTTAGCATGATTTCTTTTACAAATTGATATAAATGTTGAGATAATGCTTTACTTATGCATTCACCCCCATATACTTAGTACATCTTCAAAGTGCTGATCTACATATACGTCTATGTGTTACATTGTCTCATAATGTAGGTTCAGGTGCTCAGTTTCTACAGCGTGAGTAATTTCGAGCATCTCCATCTACATTCGACAGGTTGTGAGTCCTCATAGTTTGGGGACTTAGTCATTCAGATTTTTTTGCTTATTAGTTTATATGATTCAGTATTCTTTTCAGATAGTTTGGGTTAGCTGGGGGTTTGTCCCAGTGACTCTCTAGTTATTAGCAGTAGAGGCTTGTCAGACTGCTAGATTTGATTCAGACTTATAGTATTTGGTTTTTCGAGATTATATTCAGATTATTCTTAGTTATCTTAAACGAATTTCTGCATTTAGTATGACTTTTATGACTATATTTTCCTTGTTATGAGCTTCAAACTTAGTAGTAGGCAGACACGGTTAGTTTAAGTCTACTCGTAGTCTTGAGCACCGTGTGACATCTCAGGACAAGGTTTTGGGGCATTACAGGAGGATTTAACATGGTACATGGAACAAGATGTAACGAAATGGGCTAGATGGATTGGTATGGCATCTGACTTCATGGAGCGATTTGGATTTAATATTGACAATGCTCCTAATTAATTATACATAGAGACATTAAGAAAGAAATCAAATGAGTCATTTCGAGATTACACTATGAGGTGAATTGATGAATCTCAAATGAAAAAATATTTCACACGTGTAGAAGAGCCACAATACAAGAAGAAAATGATAACTGTTCTTGATAAAAGGTTTGCTGAGATCATCAAGGTGGAAAAAATATTGGAAGAATATCTTAGGAACAGAAGCATCACCGGCCTGGAATCTTTAGAAGCTACCAATAAAAGTTCACAGTCTGGAGGGACCTAAAAAAACTAGCAAAAGAAAAAGATAGATACTGTGATGGTAGTCCAACATTCAGAGAGTGTTCTAAGTTACCAAACCCTATTGCACCTTCATCAATTTACCTACAAACTCCAATACTGTACTTAACATATCCTTACCCATTCCAACCCCCAGTGCCATATCAAACACCACTATACTAAATGCCTACCCCATATCATACACATCTACAATTCCCAAGCCCTACCTATCCTGTATACAACGCCCAACCCGCTCAAGTCTAAGCATCTGAATCGTCTTCTCAACCAAATCACAAACCAAAAGCTAACACCAAAAAGAGATAATACACACCTTTAGATAAACCCATAGCCCAACTGTATGGTTACATCACACCTATTATCACACCTTTAGCTACATCACACCTTTAGCTACATCACACCTATTATCTTCGTACCTATGGGTACTAGGTTTATCCATTATCGCCTTGATCAGATTTGTGACTATTATTTGGAGATGAAAGGGCATCTTATTGAGGCCTACTTGGATTTTTTTTCCTTTTTGACATTTTCAAGATTATAATATATAGACTCGATGTTCGAGCTAGTCTAAATTTTCAATTTTTTTTATTTTTGACTTAACACTATGTTTTGAGATAGTTTAGCACCATTAATAAAAGCTTATTCTGTACTTATCCTTCTTATAATAAACATACTTTTGAAAAATATTGAATCTGAGACTTTGACAAATAACGAGACCATAGAACATAATACATGAATGGAAAAGGATGAGATCCCCATGGAATTTATTTGTAAGGTTGAAGACTTTGAAGACAAACCAAGATACTTCTCGCCTGGGCAATTGATTTGATGTGGGGAAAAGGTAAATTCTCTCCAATTTGGCAAGGTACTTATATGATTTATCGAGTCTTGACAAGAGGAGCACTCATACTTGTTGAAATGGATGTGTCACGACCCGAACTAGGGCCTGGACATGACGGACATCCCGAACCATGAAGGCCCGGACGTCCTACTCTATCTGGTAGTCATGTACAACATTCATATAACAAAAAAATATGGAATTTCGATCTAATACGGAAACATGGACATACTATGGATTAAGTTTAACAATAAGGAATGAAATTCAAAAATCACTAATAACATCTGGAACAGTCTGCAAAATCTTTACTACATGAAAATCTGACAACTATCTGAAAATTGGGACAAGGCCCCCAGTAGACCAAAATAATGGAATAATATAATCTGAAATAACAGGCCTTCTAGAACAAAGAAGGCTCACTACCACACGGATCACTTCTCTCTGGAATACTCTACTAATTTACTAGACCCTTAGACTGAGCCTCTGAACGTGGGAGGTAGGGGGTTAATACAGATGTACTGGTACACAGAGCAGATCCAAAATAATAATTTTTATTTAACATATATGGGAGCAATTTAAAAAAATGATTCATAAACATATCATATAGTAAGAAATCTCATGGGCATTTTTGAAATACTCGGAACGAAAATCATTTGAACTTTGAGACATTCTTTGTTTTACTCCTGCGCTAGGTGGTATACCCTACAACTATGAAATTCCATGGGCTATATGGACTCCGTCATTGACTCGGTGGGGAAGCCTCCAACCCAAGTGTGCTGCAAAGGTTGGAGTCTCTGACTCTGCTACGCCACATGGCCATCGCCAACGTAAAAATAATATACCCAAATTGATAAATCACGGTTTTAGGCTAAGAGTTATTTGAACTCTAGCCCTTTTCAGGTAACCACCTAACTCTCTTTATGCCCATTTTTAATTCTTTAAGACATGCATTCTCTGAAAACATACTCTGAAAACTCTAACTTTGTTATGGCATACATTTATATGGTATCATCATACCATTGACTTGCAAGTCACATCTTTGAGACATTATTAGCATATAATAATCTCTGTTTTAAAAGGTAAATCTGGGACCACCATATTAATAAATCATTTCAAGAAACTCTTTATTAAATCTAATGTAAACATATGGTAGAAACTATCTTTTTCATCATTTTAAATACACAAGGTGGTCATGTCAAAGATATCAATCATATGCAATTCTTTCTTTTTAAGACAAGGACGGAATCATATCAAGAAACTCCCTCTCATCATCATCAAAATCATGTTAAATACTTAAATATTGTAAAGATCCCCTTCAAAACATTAAACAAGAATCTCAAATCATTCCAAACAAGTTCATCAACTCTAAATCATCAAAGAAAGGGGTTTCAATAATAATTCTCTCAATCAAATCTTCAACATTATACATATTCATATAAGTTTAATCAATTTAAGGGGGAAAGGCCTAAAGACCAAATCAACAATACAATTAAACATTCATAATGCATAATAAATCATGTATTTCAAAAATTCCTTTCTAAAGTCATGCTTGATAATCTTTAAATCATGTTCTAGTGTTTACAAGCCCATGTAGTTTTTAGGATAAACCCCACGTACCTCTATTTAGGAAATTAAAGGATGATTCTTGATGCCCACAGCTTGGGGATTCCAAATTTTCAATCAATTTCTAAAACCCACGGTTGAATCTTGAGTTGTTTGGGTTTTCTTGTTTCAAATCCTAAGGAGTGTTCTTGATGGTTTTTGATGAAAATATCAATAATAAGGTCATTTGGGATTAAACTCCAGTGTTTAGGATGATAAGGGGGTGGAAAATACCCAATATTCCTTTAATGAGATGGAATAAAAAATATCACTGGGATCCCGATTTCATAGGTCACCGCAACGCGCCATAATCGCGGTGGCTCATTGGAAATTGACGAATGGGATTCTTAAGGTCACCGCGACACAGAGCCATCACGTTGTCCCACTGGTTGGGACCTGAAACTTCAGTGCGATGCACCACAATCGCGCTATGGTACTGGAATTTGACTATTTTTGAATAGGCCCCCTCAGCGATGCGCCAAGCACCAAAATGACGGTGTTTTACGACTAAACTTAAATTAGCCATAACTTCGTGCCTGGGTATCGAATTTGGCCGAATCTTATATCGGCGGAAAGCTCATTCAATTTCCCATAAGATAAAAAGTCGAAATTAGATAAATTATATATGGTTTAAACTTTACTCACTTTGGAAGTTAAAAATTAGACTTGGTTTCTTTGACACAATTCTAGTCATTTTAACTCTAAGAGTATATTACGATGAGCTAATTCATGGATGATTTTTGGGGGAGGGGGTGTTACATTATCCCCGCTTGGGATCATTCGTCCCTGAATGATGACGCGGAATGCAGACAAGCACGATTTAAAGTATACTAAGGATATAAAAGAATAAGACAAGAATTATACCTTCCATTTTATCATTCACCGGATCAAATAAGTCTGGGTATCTATCTCTCATGTCATTTTATGATTTCCAAGTTGCTTCTTCAACTTTATGATTTTTCCATAACACTTTGACTGAGGCTATTTCTTTGCTCCTCAATTTCCTAACTTGGCAATCCAAGACTGCCATGGGCTCTTCTTCATAGGATAAAGAGTCTGTGACTTTGACCTCCTCTATAGGCAACACTAATGAATGGTGTCTAATACATTTCTTCAACATGGATATGTGAAATACCGGATGAACAAAACCCAAACTTGTAGGCAACTCTAACTCATACGCAACTCCACTTATCCTTCTCAAAATCTGGTATTGCCCTATATAGAGAGGACTCAACTTACCTTTCTTCTCGAATCGTATAACTCCCTTCATAGGGGAGACTTTGAGAAACACTCAATCACCAACCTCAAACTCTAAGTTTCTTCTCCTAACATCGGTGTAGGATTGTTGTCTACTTTGGGCTGTTTTAAGTCGTTCTCTAATAATTTTCACGTCCTCCATCGCCTGATGAATAAGATCAGGCCTAAAAAACTGAGTGTCACCCACTTCATACCACCCTATAGGTGATCTATATTTTCTCTTATACAAAACTTCAAATGGAGCCATCTTAATACAGGCATGGTGATAACGTTCAACTTACACGTCAATTTGGTGCAAGGTGGTCGTCATCAATATATTTACCCAACTTTTAGGAACAATGTGAGTGGCAATTAAACTAGTTTGAAACTAAAGCTACAAATTGAATTCAAACAGATGATACGAAAAGACAAAATGGGGGGTTTTTTTATGACCAACAAATAATTGTTGGTCACTTTAGTTTCAGTGTTTGTAAATCAAAAGTTTATGAAATAACCAGAATTATGTGCACTAGGGCTTCCGGTATATGACAGATACTAAAAGTTTTTCAAGATTCTTACGGTGGTTAGGATAACAAGCTATCTTTATCGATGATTTGCTCAAATATCTCTCGACCTATTTAAGCGTCTAATTTCCTAATCCTCTCAAACTTAGGAAATCGCTATTCACTGCCCAGATTTTACCTCAGGTTAATCAACCTTATTATAATGCTGATTATTAAATGAAGTATTTCCATGTTTCTATTGATAATTCACTTCATACTACATATGATTTCTTTCTCAGGCAAATCAAAGTAGGTGTGTCTACTATTTGCAACCAACAGACATTGATTAAAATTTCAGAATTATCAAAAAGTCCTAACACCTATTAAATCTTGAGTGTTTAGCACATCATCATGACCTAACTCTAGATCCCATAATTCAGGTTAACGGGGTTTAGCCACTCATTATGCAAAGAATGAAACACATAATTGAATTCATAATTAAGAAGATTAACTTACAGAGATGAATAATAATTAGTGAATCGTAGATTAGATCACAATGAAAATCCCGAAATAATGATAATAATCTCTTCAAAGTATTTGCTTTTTTAAGCCAAGAAACTCGAGAGAGAAGATATCAAATTACGTCTCTTAAAACTCAAGAGCCAACCCCTAGAAAAACCCTAAACAATGCTTTTGATAGTTAATCCTAAATAAGGAAATAAAATTAAAGTTGCAGATTTTTCTCAAAATAGACGACGACATCCGTGACAGCTTATCAGGAGTCTGACGGCTTATCACGGATGTTGTCAGCTGCTATCTAAGGCTGATGACGACATTGACGCCTTATCACCAACCTGATAGATTATCACGAATGTCGTTGCAAAAATGTTTTCAACTTCTATTCTCTGTTTAAGGATGACAACATTCATGACGGCGGATCACACTTTTGACGTCATATCACCAGATGTTGTCGCAGGCTTCAACTCATGCTTAAGTCCGATGACAACTATGATAGCCTATCACTGGGCTGACGACTTATCACAGATGTTGTCAGCCACACTTCTCTTCAGATTCCTTCATATTTTAACTTTTTTGCTTTTATTCTTGTTGGTTCTCTATCCCACCAGCATAAATTATAAAATCAGACATAAACAAATAAAAAATGATAAAATTTGCTTAAGACTTTGCAATTATTCTTGGTTAAAGGTCTGAAATGTGTTAGCAATTGCTCACATATCAGATGGTAGCTGTTATTATAAGCGAACTCTATGAACGGTAAGTGATCTACCCAGCTACCTTTGAAGTCAATTACACAATCCCTCAACATATCCTCAAGGGTCTGAATGGTGCGCTCAGCTTGCCCATCAGTCTGAGGGTGGAAAACAGTACTTAGGTTCACTTGGGTACCTAAACCCCTCTGAAAAGACCTTTAAAACTATGAAGAAAATTGCGTACCTCAGTCAGATATGATGGATACAGGTGCTCAATGCTAGCGGACTATTTCCTCATTATAAAGCTTGGCATAATCATCTCCCGAATAGTTGGACCTTGCAGGCAGAAAATGTGCTGACTTGGTCAGCCTATCAACAATCAACCAAATCGAATCATACTGGTTTTGGGACCTTGGAAGTCCCGTAGTGAAATTGATATTTATCATTTCTAATTTCCATAAAGGCAAAGCAATCTCTTGGGAAGTACCACTAGGCCTCATATGCTCTGCCTTAACTTGTTGAAAGTTCAAACACTTGGTAACATAGTTAGCCACATTGAGCTTTATATTATTTCACCAATAAATGGTTTTCAGATCCTGATACATATTAGTAGAGCCTGGGTGAATAACATGCCTCAAAGTGTGAGCTTCATCAAGGATTCTCTTCTGCAGACCATCTACATCTGACACACACAATATACCCTGATATCTTAATATACCATCACCACCAATTTCAAAGGACATCACTTTCTGTTGACCCACATCTTTCTTGATTTGCATTAAGATGGGATCTTCGATCTTCTTCTCTTTAACTTTTTTACAATGGGATGATTTAGCTATTTCGTGAACAACTACCCCTCCATCCTCAGAATATAAGACTCATACTCTAAGATTTACAAGTCGGTGAATATTATTCACCATATCTCTTTTCCCTTCTTCAAGCTGAGAAAAACTGCCCATAGACAACCTCTTAAGGGCATTGGCTACCATATTTTCCTTGCCCGAATGATAGTACAGGCTCATGTCATAATCCTTTAGCAATTCCATCCAGCGCCGTTGCCTGAGGTTCGATTATTTCTGCGAGAAAACATACTGTAAACTCTTATAGTCAGTAAAAATATAAAAATGCACCCCATGAAGATAATGTCACCAAATTTTAAGAGCAAACACCACAGCCGCTAACTCCAAGTCATGGGTGGGGTAATTTCGCTCATGCACCTTCAACTGCCTGGATGCATAAGCCACCACCTTACCGTGCTGCATAAGTACACATCCAAGTCCCTCACAGGATGCATCACAGTACACAACAAAACCCTCTGTGCCTTTTGGAAGGGTTAGAATAGGTGCTGTAGTCAATTTGTCTTTCAACTTCTCATAACTACTCTCACAGGATTCAAACCACACAAACTTCACCTTTTTTGGGTCAACTTAGTAAGTGGAGCAGCTATGGAAGAATAACTTTCTATGAATCTTCTGTAATACCCTGCCAAACTCAAGAAGCTCCGAATGTTAGTTGGAGTCGTGGGTCTGGGCCATTTTCTCACTGCCTCAACCTTTTGGGGATCTACCCTAATCCCATCACTAGAGACAATATGCCCCAAGAAAGCAATAACACTTAGCCAGAATTCATATTTGGAGAATTTTGCATAAAACTTATGATCTCTAAGATTCTGAAGAATAATTCGGAGGCGATTGGCATGGTCCTCCTCACTCATACAATAAATCATGATGTCATCATTGAACACTATGACAAACAGATCCATAAACTGATGGAACACCCTATTCATTAGATCCATGAAAGTTGTAGGGGTAGTAGTCAACCCGAATGACATGACTAAGAATTCATAATGACCGTATCTAGTTTAGAACGCTATTTTGGGAACATCTGACTCCCTAACCTTCAACTAATGATATCCCCTAAACAAAGGTCTATCTTTGAAAAATATTTAGCATCTTGAAGCTGGTAAAAAAGATTATCAATCCTAGGAAGAGGATATTTATTTTTAATCGTGACCTTATTTAACTAGCGGTAATCTATGTACATACAAAGGGAACCATCTTTCTTTCGCACGAAGAGTACAGGTGCACCTCAGGGAGAAATACTAGGACGGATAAAAACTTTATCTAAGAGATCTGCTAGATGCTCTTTTAACTCTTACAACTTTGTTGGAGCCATTCTATATGGCAGAATAGAGATGGGATAGGTGTCGGGCACTAAATCAATACGAAAATCTATCGCCCTATCAGGTGGTATTCCTGGAAGATCATCTGGAAAAACTTTTGGGAACTCATTCACCAGAGAGACAAACTAAAGAAAAGGGCCTTCAGTATTCGAATCTTTAAACCAAATAAGATGATACAAGCAACCCTTCAAAATGAGTTTACGGGCACTGAGGTATGATATAAAGTGCCCTCTAGGTGTTAAAGAATGTCACTCCCATTCTACTACTAGTTCATTGAGGAAGGAAAAAGTAATCTGTCGGGTTCTATAATTTAGTGTGGCATAGCACAAATGAAGCCAATCCATCCCTAGGATAGCATCAAAATTAACTATGTCTAAGTCTACGAGGTCTACCACGATATCCCGCCCACAAATAGTCACTACAAATTTCTATACACCCTTCTAGGTACAACAGAATCTCCCACCAAAGTGGAAATAAAGAAAGGTTCGGCAATCACCTCGGGTTCAAACCCAAAACCAACAGCCACATAAGGGGTCACATAAGATGGGGTAGATCTGGGATCAAGTGACAAATGTAGATCACGGGAAAATATTTGTAACGTACCAGTAACTACATCCGATGAGGCCTCTACCTCTTGGAAGTTGGTCAAGGTGTACAACTGGTTGTGGCCATTTTCGGTGGTCGAAGTGTCACCCTTCTAAGGTGGTGGTGGTGCAGAAGAATTAGCCGATGAATTGGCTCCACTAACATTACCCTTTGCTGCTGGACATTCTCTTTGGATATGGTCTAGCTGGCTGCATGAATAACACACCATAGCGCCAAAATAAAATCTCCCTGGATGATTCTTCCCATATTTCTCACATCACGGGTATGTCTGAGAGGTCTGAGCTACACTTTCTTGAAACTGTAAACCCTGTATCCTTGGCCCCTGCCTATACTAAAAGTCCTGAGTGCGTTGTACAGTTGGGGGCCTGGTCACCGGGGCACTAGCTGTAGACTGTGCGTTACCCTAATTCTTCTAATTCAGCCACTTATTAGCCCAATTCCCACTTTGCTGCTGACTGTAGCTCTGGTCTGCTATTTTGGCTCTCTATGCCAGTCTTTCCTTCTCTCTAGATTCAACAATTTTCTTTTTCTTTCCTCAACTTGATGCATGTGGACTGATAGTCTTGCAAAAACTATGTCCCAGTTTAACATTTATCCCTGACATCTAAGCACTAAGTTATATGAAATGCCGAATGCAAATTTCCTCATTCAGGCTCTCATGTTACTAGTCATCTTTGAAGCATAACAGGCTAGTTGGTTGAAATTTAGAGTGTACTCCTGGACACTCATCTTTCCCTACTTTTGATTCATAAACTCCTCAGCTTTAGCCTCCCTCAGCTCAAGAGGAAAGAATCGATTAGGGAAGGCTTCCGTGAACTCGGCCCAAATTGTGGGCTCAACATGCTCACTTTTTGAATCTTCCCACTCATTATACCATTGGTTTTCTACATCCTTAATTTGTAGGCCTGTTAACTCAACCTTCTCTAGCTCATTTACATCCATCACCTTAAAGATCTTCTCCATCTCGTCCATAAACTTTTGTGGATCCTCTTCTACCTTAGTACCAGTAAACTTGGATGGGTTCATCCTCATGAACTGGCCCAATCTTGTAGCCTTAGACGTAATAGATGTAGACCCAATATCTTTTGATCGTTGAGTCTGTGTCGATACCAACTGAGCAAGCA
This sequence comes from Capsicum annuum, assembly GCF_002878395.1. Lineage (NCBI taxonomy): Eukaryota > Viridiplantae > Streptophyta > Magnoliopsida > Solanales > Solanaceae > Capsicum > Capsicum annuum. The sequence goes on from NC_061121.1 coordinate 32,484,279, forward strand.
TATGAATGGACTATCTGAATTTTATATTAGATACTTTTCTCTCGCGAGGCTGAGTGCAATTAGTCCCCTTAAGGGAAGCTCTGGGTGCCCTAGGTGGGCTAGTCTGAGTAAGTGTGACTCCTGAACTAGCATCAATCTCCAGATTATGAGCTCTGTTTTGGGACCTAATCCCATGAGTGGGACGGACCTTATCTGTCTGTGCATTCTAATTGATAGTACAACGAGGAGGCATGATTATTTTTCTGAAATGCAAGAGATCACGGATTAGAGGACAGATTAGACTCCAAAGCACGAGCTAGATTACAAAGAGGGGAAACATTCCTAAATACTTGGTAGCCTCTTGCTTATAAGTATACCGAACTACATACCCATAAATAAGACTCTACCCGATGCAATTTCAAAGACACCCTGGGATTATTAACTGTGATTTGATACCAAGTTTGTTATGGCCCAAACTAGGGTCCTTGCCGTGACGGAAATCTCGAACCATGAGGGCCCGGATGTCCTACTCTATTTGATAGTCATACACAACATTCATATAATAAAAGAAAATGCGGAATTTTGATCTAATACGGAAACATGGACATAATCTGGATTGAGGTTAACAATAAGGAACGAAATTTGAAAATCACTAAGAACATCTGAATAGTCTGTGAAATCTTTAGTACATAAAAATCAGACAACTATCTGACAATTGGGACAAGGCCCCCAGTAGACCAAAATAATGGAATAACATAATATGAAATAACATAACTTCTGGAACAAAGAAGGCTCACCACCACACGGATCACTTCTCTCTGGAATACTCTACTAATTTTTCGGACCCTTAGATTGAGCCTTCGAACCTGGGAGGTAGGGGTCAATACAGATATACTGGTACGCGGAGCAAATCCAAAATAATTATTTATATTCAACATATATGAGAGAAATTTAAAAAAATAGTTCATAAACATATCATATAGTAAGAAATGTCATGGGCATTTTTGAAAGACTCTGAAAGAAAATTATCTGAACTCTGAGACATTCTTTGTTTTACTTCTGTACTAGGTGTTACACCCTACAACTCTAAAATTCTATGGGCTATATGGAATTTGCCGTTAACTTGGCGGGGAAGCCTCCAACCCAAGTGTACCGCAAGGGTTGGAGTCTCTGACTCTGCTACACCACCGATTATTGCCAGTGTAAAAATAATATACCCGCTCGGCAAATCACGATTTTAGTCTAAGAGTTACTTGTACTCTAGCCCTCTTCAGGAAACCACCTAACTCTCTTTATGTCCATTTTTAACTCTTTAAGACATGCATTCTCTGAAAACACTAACTCTGTTATGGCATACATTTATATGGTATCGTCATACCATTGACTAGCAAGTCACATCTCTGAGCCATTATTAGCATATAATAATCTTTGTTTAAAAATGTAAATCTGGGGCCACCATATTAATAAATTATTTCAAGAAACCCTTTCTTAAAGTTCATCTAAACATATGCAAGAAACTCTCTTTTTCACCATTTCAAATACACAAG
>NC_061121.1:32485904-32518085 GCF_002878395.1 Capsicum annuum
TCAACCCCAGTGGGTGAGTCAGTTGTTCCCGAACAAATCTATAGAAAATGTCCTATCACTATCCTTCATAAAATCATGTTAGCAGACCTAATATCGTTAGATATGGTTGACTTTGATCTTATTCTTGGTATGGATTGGCTTTACTCCTGCTATGCATCTATAGATTGTTATACCTCAAGATGAGCCAGTCTTTGAGTAGAAAGCTAATTTAGTGTCTCCCAAGAGTCATTTCATATCTTATCTTAAAGCCAGAAAATTAATTTCCAAAGGATGTATCTATCATCTAGTTAGAGTCAAAGACACTAAGTCTGAGACTCTAATAGTTCAGTCAGTCAGTGTAGTCAATGAGTTTCCTGATATTTTTCCTAAAGATTTGTCAGAGGTACCTCTCGATAGGGAAATAGAATTTGGTATTGACCTTCTCCCAGATACTCAGTCTATCTCTATTCCTACTTATCGCATGACTTTGGTTGATCTTGAAAAGTTAAAAGAAAAACTCAAGGATCTTTTAGATAAAGGTTTCATAAGGCCTAGTATTTCTCCGCAGGGCACTCCCGTCCTATTCGTACGAAAGAAAGATAGTTATTTGCGTATGTGCATTGACTATCATCAGCTAAATACAGGTATAGTAAAAAAATATTGTCTTTCGAGAATTGATGACCTTTTGGATCAACTCCAAGGTTCCAGTTACTTCTCCAAGATAGACCTTAGATCCGGCTATCATCAACTTAGAGTAAGGGAATGTGATATTCCAAATACAGCCTTCAGAACCCGTTATGGTCATTTTAATTTTCTAGTTATTTTCTTCGGGCTAACAAATGCTCTAACAACTTTCATGGACTTGATGAACAGAGTGTTCAAATAGTATTTGGATATGTTTGTCATAGTCTTTATTGATGATATTCTCACCTACTCTCGTAGTGAGGATGATTATGTAGACCATCTTAGAAATATATTGCAAACTCTTAGAGATCACCAGATTTTCACCAAATTCAGAAAATGTGAATTTTAGCAAAGGTCAGTAGCTTTCCTTGGTCATATTTTGTCTAGTGAGGGTATTCGAGTTGATCTCTAAAAGACAGAAACATTAAGAAATTGGCGTAGACCTATTTCTCCATCAGACATTAAAAGTTTCTTGGGTTTAGGTCACTATTATAGATGTTTTGTTGAAGGTTTCTCATCTATTATGTCTCCTATGTCTAGATTGACTTAGAATAAAGTTAAGTTCCAGTGGTCAGATTCCTATGAGAATAGTTTTTAGGAGTTGAAGACTCATCTCACTTCAGCCCCAGTTTTAGCATTACCTGATAAGATAGATGGTTTTGTCGTATATTGTGATGCCTCAAGAGTTAGTGTGGGTTGTGTGTTGATGAAGAGAGGTAAGGTCATAGCCTATGCCTCTAGACAACTTAAGCTTCACGAAAATAATTATCCTACCCATGATCTTGAATTAGCTGCTATTATGTGTGATTTGAAAATCTGGAGACATTATCTTTATGGAATGGATCTTTATGTGTTTACGGATCACAAAAGCTTATAGTATGTGTTTACTCAGTGGGAGTTGAATCTTTGGCAGAGAAGGTGGTTAGAATTATTGAAAGATTATTATATGAGTGAGTTGTATCATTTGGAAAAGGCCAATGTAGTGGCAGACACCCTTAATAGATTGTCTATGGGTAGTGTTGCTCATGTGGAAAATAATAAGAAGGAGTTAGTTTGGGAAGTTCATCAGTTAGCTAGATTGGGTATGAGATTGGTTGATTCAATTGAAGGAAATGTGTGGGTTCAGAGTAGTTCCGAATCTTCTCTAGTTTTGGAAGTAAAAGAGAAGCAACATGAGGATTCTAGTTTTGTCAAACTAAAGGAGTTAGTTAAAGACCAAAAGATAGAGGTTTTCTCCGAAGGGGGAGATGGTGTGTTGAGGTACCAGAGTAGATTATATGTGCCATGTGTTGATGATTTGAGAAAGCGAATTATAGCGGAAGCGCTTGGTACACATTATTCCATTCATCTAGGTGCTACCAAGATGTATCGTGACTTGTGGGAAATCTATTTGTGAAGTGGTATGAAGAGAGATATAACAGAGATTGTAGCCAAGTGTGCAAGTTGTCAACAGGTTAAGGTAGAGCACCAAAGACTTGGTGGTATGTTGCAAGAGTTTGGTATCCCCTCTTGGAAGTGGGAAGTGGTGAATATGGGCTTTGTGACTGGATTTCCCCATTCGCGTCATCAACATTATTTGATTTGGGTCATTTAGACAGATTTACTAAGTCAGCGCATTTCTTGCCAGTTCATGTATCCTACACAGCTGAAGATTATGCCAAGTTGTAGATCAGAGAGTTAGTTAGATTTCATGGAGTTCCTTTATGCATGATCTCAGATAGGGGTACTCAGATTACCTCTCAGTTTTTGAGAGCCTTTCAGAAGGGTCTTGGTACCCAAGTTCATCAGAGTTCAGCTTTTCATCCACAGACAGATGGTCAGGCAGGAAGGACTATTTAGACTCTAGAGGATATGTTGAGGGCATGTGTTCTTGATTTCAGAGGTTATTGGGATGAGCATTTACCGTTGATTGAGTTTGCTTATAATAACAGTTACCATGCCAGTATTCAGATGGCCCTATTTAAAGCTCTTTATGGGCAGAGATGTAGATCGCTAATTGGTTGGTTCAAAGTGGGTGAGGCCACTTTGATTGGGCCAGACATGGTATTTGAGGCCATGGAGAAAGTGTAGTTGATTTGACAGATATTGAAAGCATCTCAGAGTCATCAAAAATCTTATGCAGACGTACGAATAAGAGATCTTGAGTTTGAGGTTGATTATCTTGTGTATTTGAAAGTTTCACCCATGAAAGGAGTGAAGAGATTTGGCAAAAAGGGGAAGCTTAGTCCTCGATATGTAGGCCCCTTCCGGATTTTAAGTCAAGTTAGGAAGGTGGCGTACGAGCTTGAGCTACCCATATATTTATCCTCAGTTCATCCAATATTCCATATGTCCTTGTTGAAGAAGTACATGGACGATTCAACTTTTATAGTTCATCTAGAAAGTATAGACATCTTAATATACCCTGATATCTTAAACTACCATCACCACCAATTTCAAAGGACATCACCTTCTATTAACCCACATCTTTCTTGATTTGCATCAAGATGGGATCTTCAATCTTTTTCTCTTTAACTTTCTTACAAAGGGATGATTTATCTATTTCATGAACAACTACCCCTCCATCCTCAGAATATAAGAGTCGTACTTTAAGATTTACAAGTCGGTGAATATCATTCACCATATCTCTTTTCCCTTCTTCAACATGAGAAAGACTGCCCATAGACAACCTCTTAAGGGCATTGGCTACCATATTTTCCTTGCCCGAATGATAGTACAGGCTCATGTCATAATCCTTTAGCAATTCCTTCTAGCGTCGTTGCCTGAGGTTTGATTATTTCTACGAGAAAAGATACTATAAACTCTTATAGTCAGTAAAAATATAAACATGCACCCCATGAAGATAATGTCGCCAAATTTTAAGAGCAAACACCACAGCCGCTAACTCCAAGTCATGGGTGGTGTAATTTTGTTTATGCACCTTCAACTGCCTGGATGCATAAGCCACCACCTTACCGTACTGCATAAGTACACACCGAAGTCCCTCACAGGATGCATCACAGTACACAACAAAACCCTCTATGCCTTTTGGAAGGGTTAGAACAGGTGTTGTAGTCAATTTGTCTTTCAACTTCTCAAAACTACTCTCACAGGATTCAGACCACACAAACTTCACCTTTTTTGGGTCAACTTAGTAAGTGGAGTAGCTATGGAAGAAAAACTTTCTACGAATCTTCTGTAATACCTTGGCAAACCCAAGAAGCTCCGAATATCAATTGGAATCGTGGGTCTGGGCTATTTTATGACTGCCTCAACCTTTTGGGAATCCACCCTAATCCCATCTCTAGACACAATATGCCCCAAGAAAGCAATAGTACTTAGTCAGAATTCACATTTGGAGAATTTTCCATATAACTTATGATCTCTGAGAGTTTGAAGAATAATTTGGAGGTGATTGACATAGTCCTCCTCACACTTAGAATAAACCAAGATGTCATTAATGAACACTATGACAAACAGATCTAGAAATTGATGAAAGACCCTATTCATTTGATCCATGAAGGCTGCAGGGGTATTGGTAAACCTAAAGGACATGAATAAGAATTCATATTGACTGTATCTAGTTTGGAATGCTGTTTTGGGAATATCTAACTCCCTAACCTTCAACTGATGATATCTGAAATGAAGGTCTATCTTTGAAAACTATTTAGCATCCTGAAGCTGGTAAAAAAAATCATCAATCCTAGGAAAAGGATATTTATTTTTAATCATGACCTTATTAAACTAGCGGTAATCTATGCACATACGAAGGGAACTATCTTTCTTTTGCACGAAAAGTATAGGTGCACCCTAGGGAGAAATACTAGGATAGATAAAAACTTTATCTAGGAGATCTGCTAGCTGCTCTTTCAAATCTTTCAACTCTTTCAACTCTGCTAGAGCCATTCTATATGGCGGAATAGAGATGGGATGGGATCTGGCAATAAATCAATACCAAAATCTATTTCCCTATCAGGTGGTATTCCTGGGAGATTATCTGGAAAAACTTCTGGGAACTCATTCACCAGAGGGATAGACTGAAGAGAAGGGCCTTCGGTATTCGAATCTTTAACCTGAATAAGATGATACAAGTAACCATTCAAAATGAGTTTACGGGCTCTGAGGTAAGATATAAAGTGCCCTCTAGGTGCTAAGGAATATCCCTCCCATTCTACTACTGGTTCATTGGGGAAGGAAAAAGTAATATGTCGGGTTCTACAATTTAGTGTGGCATAGCACGAATGAAGCCAATCCATCCTTAGGATAGCATTGAAATCAACTATGTCTAAGTCCATGAGGTTTGCCATGGTATCCCGTCCACAAACAGTCACCACATAATTTCTATACACCCTTCTAGCTATAACAGAATCTCCCACCGAAGTAGAAATAGAGAAAGGTTCGGCAATCACCTCGGGCTCAAACCCAAAACTAACAGCCACATAAGGGGTCACATAAGATAGGGTAGATCCAAGATCAAGTAACACATATATATCACGGGAAAATATTTGTAACATACCAGTAACTACATCCGATGAGGCCTCTTTTCTTGGAAATTGGTCAAGGTGTACAACCAGTTGCGGCCATTTTTGATGGCTGAAGTTGCACTCTTTTGAGGCGGTGGTGGTGCAGAAGAATTAGCCTGTGACTTGGCTCCACCAACATTGCCCTTTGTTACTAGATATTTTCTTTGGATATGGCCTGGATGGCCGCATAAATAACATACCATAGCACCAAACTGACATCTCTCTGGATGATTCCTCCCATATTTTTTATAGCGTGGGTATGTCTAAGAGGTCTGAGCTATATTTCCTTGAGACTATGAATCCTGCATCCTCGGCCTCTGCCTCTACTGAAAATCCTAAGAGAGCTGTCCAGCTAGGGATCTGGTCACTGGGGCACTGGCTGCAGACTACGTGTTACCTCAATTTTTTTCTTCTTCTGCTATTTGTTACCCCAATTCCTACTTTGTTGTTGACTGTAGCTTTGGTCTGCTATTTTGGCTCTCTATGCCGGTTTGTCCCTCTCTCTAGATTCAGTGATTTTCTCTTTCTTTTCCTTAACTTGCTGCATGTGGACTGATAGTCTTGCAAAATCCATGTTTCAGTTCAATATTGCTCCCTGACATTCAAGCACCAAGTCATCTAAAAGGCCGAATGCAAATTTCCTCATTCGGGCTCTCATGTTACTAGTAATCTCTGGAGCATAACGGGCTATTTTGTTGAACTTCAGAGTGTACTCCTGGACACTCATCTTTCCCTACTTTATATTTAAAAACTCTTTGACTTTGGCCTTCCTCAGCTTAAGAGAAAATAACTAATCAGGGAAGGCTTCCACGAACTTGACCCAAACTGTGGGCTCAGCATGCTCACTCTTTGAATCTTTCCAGTCGTTATACCATTGGTTCGCTACATCCTTAAACTGGTAGGCTGCTAACTCAACCCCCTCTACCTCATCTATAAGTATCACCTTAAAGATCTTCTCCATCTCGTCCACAAACTCCTGTGGATCCTCTTCTACCTTGGTACCAGTAAACTTGTACGGGTTCATCCTCATGAACTAGCCCACTCTTGTAGCCTCAGACATAACAGATGTAGACCCAATATCTTCCGATTGTTGAGTTTGTGTGGTTACCAACTATGCAAGCATATGAATGGACTGTCTAAATTTTGCATTAGATACTTCTCTCTCGCAAGGCTGAGTGCAGTTAGTCCCCGTCCGGGGAGCTCTAGGTGCCCTAGGTGGGCTGGTTTGAGTAAGTAGGACCCCGGAGTAGCATCAATCTCCAAAGTCTGAGCTCTGTTTTGGGTCCTCATCCCATGAGTGGGACGGACCTCATCTGTCTGTGCATTCTGATCGATAGTATGATGGCAAAGCATGATTGTTTTTCTGAAAGGCAAGAGATCATGAATAAGAAGACAGATTAGACTCCAAAGCACGAACTAGATTACAAAGAGGGGAAACATTCCTAAACATCTGGTAGCCTTCTGCTTAAAAGTATAGCGTGCTATATACCCGTAAACAAGACTCTATCCAACACTATTTCGCAGACACCCTGGGACCATAAACCATGCTCTGATACCAAGTTTGTCATGGCCCAAACTAGGGCCTGACTGTGATGGACATCCTGAACCATGAAGGCCCGGACGTCCTACTCTATTTGGTAGTCATGCACAACATTCATATAATAAAATAAAATGCGAAATTTTTATCTAATACGGAAACATGGTCATACTTTGGATTAAGTTTAACAATAAGGAATGAAATCCAAAAATTACTAACAACATCTGGAACAGTCCGTGAAATCTCTACTACATGAAAATCTGACAACTATTTGAAAACTGGGACAAGGTCCCCAGTAGACTAAAATAATGGAATAACATAATTTGAAATAACAGGCCTTCTGGAACAAAGAATGCTCACCATCTTACGGATCACTTTTCTCTAGAATATTCTACTGGTTTGCCGAACCCTTAGATTGAGCCTCCAAACCTGGAAGGTAGGGGGTCAATACAGATGAACTGGTACGCAGAGCAAATCCAAAATAATAATTTATATTCAACATATATGAGAGCAATTTTAAAAAAATAGTTCATAAACATATCACATAGTAAGAAATCTCATGGGTATTTTTGAAAGACTCTGAAAGAAAATCATCTGAACTCTGAGACATTTTTTGTTTTAATTCTGCGCTAAGTGGTATACCCAACAACTATGAAATTCCATGGGCTATATGGTCTCTGCCATTGACTCGACAGGGAAGCCTCCAACCCAAGTGTGCCGCCAAGTTTGGAGTCTCTGACTCTGCTATGCCACACGGTCGTCGCCAGCATAAAAATAATATACCCGAATCGACAAATCACGATTTTAGGCTAAGAGTTACTTGAACTCTATCCCTCTACAGGCAACCACCTAAATCTCTTTATGCCTATTTTTAACTCTTTAAGACATGCATTCTCTGAAAACACTAACTCTGTTATGGCATACATTTATATGGTATTGTCATACCATTGACTTGAAATTCATATCTCTGAGCCATTGTTAGCATATAATAATCTCTGTTTAAAAACGTAAATCTGGGACCACAATATTAATAAATCATTTCAAGAAACTCTTTCTTAAAGCTCATGTAAACATATGCAAGAAACTCTCCTTTTTACCATTTCAAATACGCAAGGTGGTCATGTCAAAGATATCAATCATATGAAATTCTTTCTTTTTTAGACAAGGACGAAATCATATCAAGAAAATCCCTCTCATCATCATCAAAATCATGTTAAATACTTAGATATTGGAAAGATCCCCTTCAAAACATTAAACAAGAATCTTAAATCATTCCCAACAAGTTCATCAACTCTATATCATCAAAGAGAGGGGTTTCCATAATAATGCTCTCAATCAAATATTCAACATCATACATATTCATATAAGTTTAATCAATTTAAGGGGGAAAGGTCTAAAGACCAAATCAACAATACAATTAAACATTCATAATGCATAATAAATCATGTATTTCAAAAACCCCTTTCTAAATTCATGCTTGATAATCTTTAAATCATGTTCTAGTGTTTACAAGCCCATGTAGTTTTTAGGATAAATCCCACGTACATCTATTTAGGAAATTAAGGGATGATTCTTGATGCCCACGGCTTGGGGATTCCAAATTTTCAATCAATTTCTAAATCCCACGGTTGAATCTTGAGTTATTAGTGTTTTCTTGTTTGAAACCCTAAGAAGTGTTCTTGATGGTTTTTGATGAAAATATCCGTAATGAGGTCATTTGGGATTAAAATCCTGTGTTTAGGCCGATAAGGGGGTGGAAAATGCCCAATATGCCCATAATGAGACGGAATAAAAAATATAACTGGGAGCCCAATTTCATGGGCCACCGCTACACTCCACAATCGCAGTGACTCACTAGAAATTGATGAATGGAATTCTTAAGGTCACCGCGACGTGGAGCCATCACGTTGTCCCACTGGTTGGGACCTGAAACTTCAGGACGATGTGCCACAATTGCGCTATGCTACTGGAATTTGACAATTTCTAAATAGGCCCCCTACGCGACGCGCCAAGTACCTAAATGATGGTATTTTACGACTAGAACTTAAATTATCCATAACTTCTTGTCCGGGTATCCGATTTGCGCGAATCTTATATCGATGAAAAGCTCATTCATCTTATATCATACCGGTTTTGGTACCTTGGAATTCCCATAATAAAATTTATATTGATCATTTCCCATTTCCATAAAGGAAAAGCAATCTCTTGGAAAGTACCACCAGGCCTCATATGCTCTACCTTAACTCTTTAACAGATCAAACACTTGGCAACATAGTTAGCCACATCGCGCTTCATATTATTCCACCAATAAATGGTGTTTAGATCATGATACATCTTAGTAGAGCCTGGGTGAACAACATACCTCGAAGTGTCAGCTTCGTTATGTATTCTCTTCCGCAGACCATCTGCATCTGGCATATACAATCTACCTTGATATCTTAAAATACCATCACCACTAATTTTAAAGAATATCACCTTCTGTTAACCCACATCTTTCTTGATCTACATCAAGATGGGATCTTTGATCTGCTTCTCTTTAACTTTCTTACAAAGGGATGATTTTGCTATCTCGTGAACAACTACCCATCTATCTTCAGAATCTAAGAGTCGCACTCCAAGATTTGCAAGTCGGTGAATATCTTTTACCATCTCTATTTTACCTTATTCAACATGAGAAAGACCACCCATAGACAACCTGCTAAGGGTATCGACTACCATATTTTCCTTGCTCGGATGATAGTGCAGGCTCATGTCATAATCCTTTAGCAATTCTATCCAGCGTCATTGCCTAAGGCTCGATTATATCTGTGAGAAAACATACTGTAAACTTTTATGGTCAGTAAAAATATCAACATGCACCCAATAAAGATAATACCACCATATTTTAAGTGTAAACACCATAACTGCTAACTCCAAGTCATGGGTGGGGTAATTTTACTCATGCACCTTCAGCTACCTAGATGCATAAGCCACCACCTTACTGTGCTGTATAAGTACACACCCAAGTTCCACACAGGACGTATTAAAGTACACAACAAAACCCTCTATGCCTTTTGAAAGAGTCAGAACAGGTGTTGTAGTCAATTTGTCTTTCAACTTCTCAAAACTACTCTCACAGGAGTCAGACCACATAAACTTTACCTTTTTCTGGGTTAACTTAGTAAGTGGAGCAGCTATGGAAGAATAACTTTCTATGAATCTTCTGTAATGCCCTGCCAAACTCAAGAAGCTCCGAATATTAGTTGGAGTCGTGGGTATGGGCCATTTTCTCACTGCCTCAACCTTTTGGGGATCCACCCTAATCCCATCACTAGACACAATATGCCCCAAGAAAGCAATAACACTTAGCCAGAATTCATATTTGGATAATTTTGCATAAAACTTATGATCTCTAAGAGCCTGAAGAATAATTCGGAGGCGATTGGCATAGTCCTCCTCACTCTTACAATAAATCATGATGTCATCAATTAACACTATGACCAAAAGATCCAGAAACTGATGGAACACCCTATTCATTAGATCCATGAAAGTTGTAGGGGTGGTAGTCAACCCGAGGGACATGACTAAGAATTCATAATGACTGTATCTAGTTTGGAATGCTATTTTGGGAATATCTGACTCCCTAACCTTCAACTAATGATATCCCCCAAACGAAGGTCTATCTTTGAAAAATATTTAGCACCTTGAAGCTGGTAAAAAAATCATCAATCCTAGGAAGAGGATATTTATTTTTAATCGTGACCTTATTTAACTAGCGGTAATCTATGTACATACGAAGGGAACCATCTTTCTTTCGCATGAAGAGTACAGGTGCACCTCAGGGAGAAACACTAGGATGGATAAAAACTTTATCTAATTGATCTGCTAGATGCTCTTTTAACTTTTTCAACTTTGTTGGAGCCATTCTATATGGCAAAATAGAGATGGGATAGGTGTCGGCACTAAATCAATACCAAAATCTATCGCCCTATCAGGTGGTATTCCTGGAAGATCATTTGGAAAAACTTCTAGGAACTCATTCACCAGAGGGACAGACTGAAGAGAAGGGCCTTCAGTATTCGAATCTTTAAACCAAATAAGATGATACAAGCAACCCTTCAAAATGAGTTTACGGGCACTGAGGTATGATATAAAGTGCCCTCTAGGTGTTAAAGAATATCCCTCCCATTCTACTCTGGTTCATTGAGGAAGGAAAAAGTAATCTGTCGGGTTCTATAATTTAGTGTGGCATAGCACGAATGAAGCCAATCCATCCCTAGGATAGTATCGAAATTAACTATGTCTAACTCTACGAGGTCTGCCACGGTATCCCGCCCACAAATAGTCACCAAAAATTTCTATACACCCTTCTAGGTACAACAGAATCTCCCACCAAAGTGGAAAAATAGAAAGGTTCGGCAATCACCTCGGGCTCAAACCCAAAACCAACAGCCACATAAGGGGTCACATAAGATAGGGTAGATTTGGGATCAAGTGACAAATATAGATCACGAGAAAATATTTGTAACGTACCAGTAACTACATCCGATGAGGCCTCTACCTCTTGGAAGTTGGTCAAGGTGTACAACTAGTTGTGGCCATTTTTGGTGGCCGAAGTGGCACCCTTCTGAGATGGTGGTGGTGCAGAAGAATTAGCCGATGAATTGGCTCCACCAACATTACCCTTTGCTGCTGGACATTCTCTTTGGATATGGCCTAGCTGGATTCATGAATAACACACCATAGCGCCAAAATGAAATCTCCCTGGATGATTTCTCCCATATTTCTCACATCACGGGTATGTCTGAGAGGTCTGAGCTACACTTTCTTAAGACTATGAACCCTGTATCCTTGGCCCCTGCCTACGCTGAAAATCCTGAGTGCGTTGTCCAGCTGGGGGCCTGGTCATTGAGGCACTGGCTGTAGACTGTGCGTTACCCTAATTCTTCTAATTCAGCCACTTGTTAGCCCAATTCCCACTTTGCTGCTGACTGTAGCTCTGGTCTGCTATTTTGGCTCTGTATGCCAGTCTTTTCTTCTCTCTAGATTCAACAATTTTCTTTTTCTTTCCTCAACTTGATGCATTTGGACTGATAGTCTGGCAAAAACCATGTCCCAGTTCAACATTTCTCCCTGACATCTAAGCACTAAGTTATCTGAAATGTCGAATGCAAATTTCCTCATTCAGGCTCTCGTGTTACTAGTCATCTTTAAAGCATAACGGGCTAGTTGGTTGAACTATAGAGTGTACTCCTGGACACTCATCTTTCCCTGCTTTTGATGCATAAACTCCTCAGCTTTAGCCTCCCTCAGCTTGAGAAGAAAGAACCTATTAGGGAACGCTTTCGTGAACTCGGCCCAAATTGTGGGCTCAACATGCTCACTCTTTGAATCTTCCCACTCATTATACCATTGGTTCGCTACATCCTTAAGTTGGTAGGATGCTAACTCAACCTCCTCTAGCTCATCTACATCCATTACCTTAAAGATCTTCTCCATCTCGTCCATAAACTTTTGTGGATCCTCTTTTACCTTAGTACCAGTAAACTTCGATGGGTTCATCCTTATGAACTGGCCCAATCTTGTAGCCTTAGACGTAATAGATGTAGACCCAATATCTTCCGATCGTTAAGTCTGTGTGGATACCAACTGTGCAAGCATATGAATGGATTGTCTGAATTTTGTATTAGATACTTTTCTCTCGCGAGGCTGAGGCGATTAGTCCCCTTCCGAGAAGCTCTGGGTGCCCTAGGTGGGCTGGTCTGAGTAAGTGTGACTCCTGGAATAGCATCAATCTCCGGATTCTGAGCTCTGTTTTGGGACCTCATCCCATGAGTGGGACGGGCCTCATCTGTCTGTGCATTCGAATCGATAGTACAACGGGGAGGCATGATTATTTTTCTGAAATGCAAGAGATCACGGATTAGAGGACAGATTAGACTCAAAAGCATGAGCTAGATTACAAAGAGGGGAAACATTCCTAAATTCCTGGTAGCCTCTTGCTTATAAGTATAGCAACTACATACCCATAAATAAGACTCTACCCGATGCAATTTCTAAGACACCCTGGGATCATTAACCGTGCTCTAATACCAAGTTTGTTATGATCCAAACTAGGGTCCTTGCCATGATGGACATCTCAAACCATGAAGGCCCGAATGTCCTACTTTATTTGATAGTCATACACAACATTCATATAATAAAAGAAAATATGGAATTTTGATCTAATACGAAAACATGGACATAATATGGATTAAGGTTAACAATAAGGAACGAAATTTGAAAATCACTAAGAACATCTGGAACAGTCTGTGAAATCTTTAGTACATAAAAATCAGACAACTATCTGACAATTGGGACAAGGCCCCCAGTAGACCAAACCAATGGAATAACATAATATGAAATAACAGAACTTCTAGAACAAAGAAGGCTCACCACCACACGGATCACTTCTCTCTGGAATACTCTACTGATTTTTCAGACCCTTAGATTGAGCTTCTGAACCTGGGAAGTAGGGGTCAATACAGATGTACTGGTATGCAGAGCAAATCCAAAATAATAATTTATATTCAACATATATGAGAGAAATTTAAAAAAATAGTTCATAAACATATCATATAGTAAGAAATGTCATGGGCATTTTTGAAAGACTCTGAAAGAAAATTATCTGAACTCTGAGACATTCTTTGTTTTACTTCTGTACTAGGTGTTATACCCTACAACTCTGAAATTCTATGGGCTATATGGAATTCGCCATTAACTCAGCGGGGAAGCCTCCAACCCAAGTGTACCGCAAGGGTTGGAGTCTCTGACTCTGCTACACCATCGACTATTGCCAGTGTAACAATAATATACCCAAATCGACAAATCACGATTTTAGTCTAAGAGTTACTTGAACTCTAGCCCTCTTCAGGAAACCACCTAACTCTCTTTATGTCCATTTTTAACTCTTTAAGACATCCATTCTCTGAAAACACTAACTCTGTTATGGCATACATTTATATGGTATCGTCATACCATTGACTAGCAAGTCACATCTCTGAGCCATTATTAGCATATAATAATCTTTGTTTAAAAATGTAAATCTGGGGCCACCATATTAATAAATTATTTCAAGAAACCCTTTCTTAAAGTTCATCTAAACATATGCAAGAAACTCTCTTTTTCACCATTTCAAATACACAAGGTGGTAATGTCAAAGATATCAATTATATGCAATTCTTTCTTTTTAAGACAAGGACAAAATCATATTGAGAAACTCCCTCTCATCATCATGAAAATCATGTTAAATACTTAGATATGGAAAAGATCCCCTTCAAAATATTAAACAAGCATCTCAAATCATTCCCAATAAGTTTATCAACTCTAAATCATCAAAGAGAGGGGTTTCAATGATAATGCTCTTAATCAAATTTTCAACATCATACATATTCATATAAGTTTAATCAATTTAAGGGGGAAAGTCCTAAAGACCAAATCGACAATACAATTAAACATTCATAATGTATAATAAATCATGTATTTCAAAAACCCCTTTCTAACTTCATGCTTGATAATCTTTAAATCATGTTCTACTGTTTACAATCCTGTGTAGTTTTTAGGATAAACCCCATGCACCTATATTTAGGAAATTAAAGTATGATTCTTGATGCCCACGGCTAGAGGATTCCAAATCTTCAATCAATTTTTAAAACCCATGGTTGAATCTTGAGTTATTTGGGTTTTCTTGTTTGAAACCCTAAGGAGTGTTATTGATGGTGTTTGATGAAAATATAAATAATGAGGTCATTTGGGATTAAAATCCTATATTTAGGCTAATAAGGGGGTGGAAAATATCCAATGTACCCTTAATGAGATGGAATAAAAAATATAACTGGGAGCCCAATTTTATGGGCCACCACGATGCGCCACAATTGCGGTGGCTCACTGAAAATTGACGAATGGGATTCTTTAGTCCACTGCGACGCAGAACCATTGTGTTGTCCCATTGGCTGAGACCTGAAACTTTAGCGCAATGTGCCACAATCGCACTATGCTACTAAAATTTGACAATTTCTAAATAGGCCCTCTCCGCGACGCGCCAAGCACCAAAATGATAGTGTTTTACGACTAGAACTAAAATTAGCCATAACTTCTTGCCCAGGTATTAGATTTGGGTGAATCTTATATCGAAGGAAAGCTCATTCAATTTTCCACATGATAAAAAATCAAAATTATGAAAATTATATTTGGGTTAAACTTTCCTCACTTTGGAAGTGAAAAATGAGACTAAGTTTCTTTGACATAATTCTAGTCATTTTAAGTCTAAGAGCATATTACCATGATCTAACGCATGGACGATTTTTGAGGGGGGCGGGGTATTAAAGGATGGCATAGTTTAGTCCAACCCCATCAATTCAGATGTTGTTAAGAGATATTATATTTCATGCCCTCTTACATTGTACTTAGAACTACGTCTGACTTGATTCCCATTTAAGAGGATACATAGACGCTCTTATGGTCTTCTATCTCATTATAATAAAATTCTCTTATTTCTCCTTTGTGAGCATTATTACTGGGGCAGAATTTTTAAGAGGACCTCAAAAATTCTATAAAGGTATGACATTAGCACAACTATGACACTGGGCTAGAAGTTTTGAGACGATCTCAAAAATTCTTACAAGTAATCTTTTGAGATCTTTTATCACAAACAAATATACTGGGGCAGAAATTTTACAGTGGTACTAAAATATTTCTTGACAAAAGAACAAGTTCTGACAACATGATGTATTGTATCAAAATATGTCATAGTCAATGATTCAACAACATTTTGTATTTTTACAATAGGCTTTACTTATCACTTTTCAAAAGACAATTATTTTAAAATTATTTCATAATTATTTATTTTTCTATCCAAGTGAGAACATGGACGAGGCTCAACATCAATCGTCGATATTAAGAAGAGAACACTTCAGTTGAGGGAGAGGCACAAATCAACCTCCCCTATTTAACAAACTCATAATTTTTTGGAGTGCAGGATTAACAGGTATAAATGATAGAAATCACTCTAAGACAAACTTGAGAGGCCCAATATCTAATTCAATATCGAGAAGTTTGACAGCTGATCTGACATTACATCAAGAGGCGCAACAACTAATTTAACATTGAGAATCCCAACAGTCAATCCAAATTGCATCAAGAGGCCCAACAACCAATCCAAAATTGAAAAGCTTGACAACTGATCCAATACTACATTGAGAGACCTGACAACCAATGCAATATCGAGAAACCTGACAATTGATTTGAATTTTTATTGAGAGGCCCAATAACCAATCTGACATTAAGAGTCCCAACAACCAATTCGACACTACATCTAGAGGCCAGACAACCAATCCAACATTAGAAAGCCCGATAGTCAATCTGACAATATAACATATATGCTTTCTTCATTCCCATATGATTGGATATTTATGAAAATTACTTATTGACCTACATACTCTAACTCTTTTTGTCTAGTATACTGAAAGGTACACGGGTAGCAAAAGAATGAGTAATAAACATGCGCAATTTTCACTCTTGTTTCTAAAATCTCATCCTATTCATTCATCCGTCATGCAAATGCAATTTGAAAACTCACTTACCTTTCATATTCATATCCCTCTGTACATCTTTGTTCAAATCCTAATCAGTAATTCCATTAAAATTTTTATTATTTTATTTTTGACCTTCCTGTGTTCATAATATCAATTTTTGACTTGAATTGTGTTTAGGGATTTTCAAATGGTAATCTGGGAAAGTTTTGAAACTTTTAGAAGGAGTTTAGGATCATTTTAGTACTCTAAGGCAGTGTATGTCTGCGATATCATCGTGTCATAGAGGTTACCTTCAGCGATATTAGCGTGGCACAATAGATAACATCTATGATATTGGCATGCCATGCCATGGTGTAATTTTTGTCCAGTATTATTTTTTTCACTTAAGGGTAAGGAGCTATTGTTCTTTTTACCCTTTCCATGACTTTTTAACATAAAATAATCTCACTCCCATCAGTTTTCAAAGATCAAATCCCTTTATTTCACTTTTAAACGCAAAATCCAATAACATTTAAGGTTTCACTGTGCATTCATCATCCGATCTCGAAATTTCAAATTGATTGCAAATTCTTGTGTGTTTCAGGAATGTATCTCTTCTCCAAACATTAATTTTATATTGTGGCATTGATTTAATAGTTTTGCATGTGATTTAGGTTGTGGGTTTTGAGATTAGGTTGAGGGGTTCTTATTGCTTTTGATTGAATTACTTGTCCCATGATTTGAATTGAATATTCATTCTTTATATTAATATTTTTAGGAATTAATTGATAAATTCTATAAATGATTGGGATGGGAAACACGAGTTTCCCCAAATTGAATAAATTTTGGCTTGGAATTGCATGATCCTAAAATCATTTTGTTAATTTGATTTTTATTATGAAAAATTGCATGGTTGAACTTGCTTTTGAAATCAATGTATTGAAATCATGGATAAATGGTTATTTAATGGATTTGTATGGCCTTAGTGGCCATGGATTGGATTTAAATGGATCTTGGCAGTTTATGTGGTTGTGTGAATTATTTTGGCATGTGTGATTTAGCATGCAAGTGTATTGGTATGATGATACCAAGTGATTAATGCCTTAATGATCGACTCTTGGTTTAATGGTTGGAATTATGTGCTAAATGGTTTTAGTTTAGGTAAAGGGGGTTGTATAGCTTGTTGTGAAGGTGGAGGTCCCGGGGGGACCAATACTGAAAATCACGTTTGCCAGCATGGGGGTCTTTATGATCATGTGCATAGTTCACATATTATATATATACTTTGGAATGGTTGGAGCCTCGGTGGGTTTGGCCCTTCCTCAAATTGTCATGGTTTGTGGGTTAATATGCACTAGGACCCTTTTAGCAGGGGTAGATGAACCCACATAGACCGTGGGTGCCCTTGGGATGGAATTAGCTACAAAGTACAGGATAATGATTTTAAATCTCATTCTTAAACCTTGTACCCTATCCTGGCATCTTATATATGTATATATAAATGTGTGCATTGTAGTTTTGACTGATTTTTAGACATGGCATTATGTTATCTTTTTTTCTGATTTACATGTCGGTGCTTATTCTACTGACCGTTCTAGGATGCTATATTTTTTAATAATGTAGGGTTTGAAGAAACATTTTTTACCCCTGTGTAGCGTTAGGTAGATTAGCACGTTTGTCAAGTAGCTGTGAAGTGGTGAGCCTCCATCCTTCAGAACACCTTATCATTTCCATATTCTTCTATTTTGAGTCAGTACTTTTAGATTATTTTGGTCGTGGTCAGGGGCATGCCCTGACTTATTTAGTATTGTAGTTTTAGAAGCTATTTGGACATATGTGAGTTGGTTGGTTATTGTTTTGAATCTAAGCTTCATTGAGTCATTTATTGAACTTATTATTTTTGTTTAGTTGGCTTCCTTATTATTATTATTATTATTATTATTATTATTATTATTATTATTATTATTGTGCTCTTAAGGTAGGGTTATGGGGTGGTTTTCGGTCCATGTGGGACTTGGGATACCCATCACAGATTGGTCCTGGTTTGGGTTATGACAAAATTGGTATTAAAGAACAGTTTAGAGTCATTGGTTATCCATAAAGTCGTGTTGAGTAGAGTCGTTTTTAAGGGTGTGTAGTGTGCCCCACTTATAAAGAGGAGGATACAAGGCATTTAGCAATGTTTTCCTTTTTTGTGTTCTAATTTTGGGATATAGAGTCTAGTATTATAAAAGTTCTCTAACTCCTAGCTTTCACATCTCTAACTCCTAACTTTTCTAACAACTGCTTCATGGGGACATCTCTAATGTGGAATTCCCTCAGTCTATTTATTTGCTTACTCAATTGGTGACGTCTTAAGTCTTATCAGTAGAATTGTGTTGGTTCTGCTGCTCCTTCATCTGAGGTCACTCGGGTTGTCCATTTTATGAGGTTGAATACCCCAACCTTTATAGGCTCTAAGGTTGTGAGAATCCTCAGGGGTTTATGGATGAGATGAAAAATATTTTTAGAGTGATGCATGCAACTAACTCTAAAGGTGTAGAGTTTGGTACATATCTGCTGAAAGATGTAGCTTACCAGTGGCATAAGGAGTGAGAGCAGTTGAAGGGTGATGATGTAGAGCCAAAATTATGGGATGAGTTATTGGGTGCATTTCTTGATCAATTCTTTCCTCAAAAGTTGAGAGAGTCTATGGATGAGGAGTTTGTTAATATAAAGTAAGGTAAGATGAATCTGAAAGAGTATGTGTTGAAATTTTAGCAGCTATCTCTTTATGGTCTGGAGTTGGTGTCTAGCCAGAGATCTAAGATGAGAAAGTTTTCTTCTAGGTTGTCCCATGACTTGGTATTAGAATGTAAGGGTGTAATGTTGAACGATGATATGGACATCTCCAGACTTGTGGTTTATATATAGTTGGTAGAGAAAAACAAAAGAAATAGGCAAAAATTAGAGAGAGACAAAATATGAATTTCAGGTATTTAGAGTAGGGTGGGGGTCAGCAGAATAGTAGGAAAGATGGTTGATAGTGGACCAAGAAAAAGAACTAGGGAATTCTTTTTTCTTCTGCCAGTGATCTTTATCCCAAGATTTTAAGTGATCATCGTTCTCAGGCTAGCGGTGGTTCGAAGGCACAGGGTGCTCAGTCTTAGGATAATGGAGCTCAGTTATCCCCACCTTACCCTCCTTGTAGATTTTATGGGCAGCTTTATCATAGTTATTATGAGTAGGAAAGGAATCGATATTGTAATTGTGGTCAGCTAGACCAAATAAAATAGGATTGTTCTTCAGCCAAAGATGCCACTAGGGCTAATAAAGTTTTGGTTGCCACGTCTTTAACTACAGCACCAAAGGGCGCTACTTCTATTATCTGCAATAGCCAAAATCATCTCTATGCACTTTTTACTCACCAGGAATCTAAGGCATCTTCATATGTTGATACTGGTATGTTATAACTCTTCTATCATGATGTGTATTATTTGCTTGAGTCAGGGTCTACCCTTTTTATGTGACCCCTTATGTGGCTGTGCATTTTTTTGTCCCAAAAGTATTTTTAACCCTTTTTTTGTGTCTACCCCACTAGGTGATTCTATTTTGGCTAGAAAAATCTATAGGGGTTGTGTAGTGTCGATCTTCCATAGGGAAATATTGGTAGATTTGATAGAGCTGGATATGGTAGATTTTGATGTTATCTTAGGAATGAATTGGCTTCATTCATGCTATGTGTCTTTGGATTGTAGGACACAAAAGGTTAGTTTCCATTTCCCCAACGAACCTGAGGAAAGGTTTTAGTGCCTAAAGAGAGGCTTATCTCTTATCTTAGAGCTCAGAAATTGATTTAAAAAGAGTATTTGTACCATTTTGTTTGGGTTAAGGATTCTAACTTTAAAAGTCCTTCCTTGCATTCTGTCCCCTTGGTTAATGAATTTCCTATAATATTTCCTGATGATCTTCCTAGAATTTCTCCCGACATGGAGATAGATTTTGGGATTGATCTTCTACTGGATACTCATCCTAGTTTTATTCCTCATATAGGATGGCTCCAGTGGAGTTAAGAGGTTTAAAGGAGCAATTAAGAGATCACCTTGATTTCACCCATCTAAGTGTTTCTCCATGGGGTGCTCCTATATTTTTCATGCGTAATAAGGGCAGGTCCCTTCGAATGTGTATAGATTACTGTAAGTTGAATATGGTGATAGTGAAGAATAAGTACCCTCTTCCTAGGATTGATGAGCTTTTCGACCAGCTTTAGGGTGCTAGATATTTCTCTAAGATTGATCTTCATTTAGGATATCATCAATTTAAAATTTGGGAGGTTTATATTTCCCAGGACTACTTTTCAAACTCGGCATGGTCACTACAATTTTTTGGTTACGTCTTTTGGGTTGATTAATGCTCCAAGTGCTTTCATGGTCTTATGAATTGGGTTTTCAGGCAGTTTTTAGACTTATTTGTTATAGTTTTCATTGATGACATCTTGGTGTATTCTACGAGTGTGGAGGATTATGCCAATCACCTCCAAATGGTGTTGTAGACCCTTAAGGACCAGATGTTGTATGCAAAATTTTCTAAGTGTGAGTTTTGGTTGAATCTTGTGACTTTTCTTGGGTATATGGTGTCTACTGAGGGAACCATGGTGGATCTACAGAAGGTTGAGGCAGTTAGAAGTGTCCTAAACCCCATAACTCCAATTGACATTAGGAGCTTCTTGGGCTTGGCCGAGTATTATAAGAGGTTTATGGAGAATTTCTCTTTTATTACTGCTCCTTTGATAAGGTTGACTTAGAAAAAGGTTAAGTTTTTGTGGCCCAATGCTTGTGAGGGAAATTTTGAGAAGTTGAAAGATAAGCTGACTTCTGTGCTAGTTTGACCCTGCCTGAGGGTACTGATGGTTTTGTTATCTTTTGTGATGCGTCCTATGTGGGACTGTGCTGTGTGTTGATGCAGCATGGTAAGATTGTGGCCTATGTTTCTAGACAGCTTAAGGTTCATGAAAGGAACTATCCGACTCATGATCTAGAGTTGGCGGATATGGTTTTTGCTTTAATGATTTGGAATCATTATCTGTATGTGGTGCATGTGGATATTTATTCAGATCATAAGAGCTTGCAATATGTGTTCACGTAGAAAGAGTTGAATCTCAAGCATAGGCGGTGGTTTGAATTGCTTAAGGATTATGATATGGGTCTTTACTTCCATTCAAGTAAAGGTAATATTATTGGTGATGCTCTCAGCAGGTTATCTATGAGGAGCTTATCCCATGTTGATAAGTAGAAAAACGGATTAGTAAAGGACATTTACAGATTGGCTAACTTGGAGTTCGTGTTTTGGACTCTGAAGATGGGGGGAGTTATTGTTTAAAAATAATTTGGGTTAGCAAAAGGTCATGGCTTTAGAGATTGAGGGAGATGGTATTTTGATGTACCAAGGTAAGTTGTATGTTCTTGATATTAATGGGCTACGAGAAATAATTCTAACCGAGGGTCATGAGTTCGAATATATATCTCATCAAGGTTCTACTAAGATGTACCATGACTTGAAGCAGATCTATTAGTGGAACAATATGAAGAGGGATGTGGCAAATTTTGTTGTTAAGGGTATGGATTTTCAGCAAGTTAAGGTTGAGCACTTCAGGGCTAGTGACATGTCTCAAGAGATAGAGTTACCTATGTGTAAGTGGGAGATGATCAATATGGATTTCATTATGGGTCTTCCTCGATCTCGGAATCAATATTATTTGATTTGGGTCATTGTGGATAGGATGACTATATCCGATCACTTCTTGCCTGTGAGGACTAATTACTTAGGAGAGAATTATGAGGATTTTTTCATTCAGGAGATTGTGAAGTTACACGGGGTACCGGTTTCCATTATTTTAGATAGAGGTACGCAGTTTTCTTCTCACTTCTGGCATTTGTTTTAGAAAGGTTTGGGTACACAGGTAAACCTTATCACCATTTGCTCCCTTAAATGAGGGCAAGCGGAGCATACTTTTCAGACTTTGGAGGATATTCTAAGGGCATGTGTGATTGTTTTTAAGGGAGGTTGGGTTGATCATTTACCTCATATTGAGTTTTTTTACAATAACAGTTATCATTCGAGCATTCAGATGGATCCTTTTAAGGCTTTTTATGGTAGGGGATGTAGGTCTTCTATTAGATGGTTAGAGGTTGGTGAGACTAGGTTGTTTGGTCCTGACTTGGTTCACCAAGCCATGGAAAAGGTAAAGGTGATTAGAGAAATACTTAAGACTGCTCAGAGTCACCAAAAGTCCTAGGCGGATGTGAGGCAAATAGAATTGGAGTTCGAATTAAATGATTAGGTATTCTTAAAGGTGTCTTCTATGAAAAGAGTCATGAGGTTTGGGAATGATCCTAAGGGGGGGGATAATGTAAGACCTTTAAAATTTCCATCATTTTTTACCGTGTCACAGAGGTTACATGCCAGTTCTTATCCAACTGACCGTCCTAGGACACTATATTATTTCATAATGTAGGGTCCGAAGACGTCTCTTTTACCTCTGTGCTGCGATAGGTGGATTAGCATGTTCATCAAATAGTTGTGAAGTGGTGAGCCTCCATCCTTCAGAAGTCCTTATCATTTCCAAATTCTTTTATTTTGACTCTGTACTTTTGGATTCTTTTGGTCAGATCGGTGGGGCATGTCCCGACCTGTTTGGCATTCTGGTTTTAGAGGCTATTTTAGACAGACATGGGTTGGTTATTGTTTTGATTCTTAACTTCATTGAGTCATTTATTCCTCTTCTTATTTCTGTTTAGTTGACTTTTGTATTGTTATTATTATTATTATGCTCTTGAGGTACGGTTAAGGGGGTGGTCTTCGTTTCATTAAGGACAAGGGATACCCGTCATGGCTAGGCTTTGGTTTGGGTCGTCACATAATCACTCCGATTTTATTGACCCATGATGGCGTCATTGATGCACCTATTCGTTATCATTAACAGTCCTTAGGAATATCTTTCGTTCCTAAATCATGAACTACACATGACCTGATTCTAGTAGAACCAGAGATATATAAATGAATTAAAACCAAAGTCTTGGCCACACTATTTCAAAACTCCTCTCTATTGCTTCCATTTCGGCAAACCATCTTATCGGTTGAAAAAATTAGCAACTATATTAACTTTTGTTGCTCGACAATTCTTTTATCATTCTCAAGTAATGAAGGTACAACTGTTGTAACGCCCTAATTTTCTGAAATCAGAATGCCATACGGTGCTCATGATCTCGAGGGACCAGAAGCTAACCCTCTACTGATATCTGTACCTGAGCACTGCATAATATAATATAATAAATACAGAAAACTAGCAGAAACTTGCCATAAGGTTCAAAACATCTAAAATACTCAAAACTGAATACCGATAGATCTGTCTGAAAAGCCTCTAACTATCTGAACTATGGAGTTGATGGGACATGTCCCCAACAAACTCTGTCTACTAAAAATAAACTGAGTCTAATTCCATAATAAAATAAGGATCATCCTCAAATGAAGAGGACTCACTGATACGTCTACTAGTGCTGACTGAGTCTGGATTGCTAAGGGTGCTTTGGATCTCGCATTTCTGAACCTATGGTATAAGACATCATCGCGTAAGACAAAAGTATGTGTTAGTACTTTAAATGTATTGGTATGCTAGATGAGGTAAGGCTAAATGCAAGGGCTTATGCACGAACATAGCTTAACTGAATAACATGAGAGTACTGAATGAGGACATATGCATGAATGCTCTAACCATAACTAAAATCATCGTGACTCTGAATATTGATACTCAGATACTGCTTTACTGACATCTGAACTCACTACTAATACTGAGATACTGAATAACTGAATCTTCTGATATTGATAACTGAGTACTGAAGTTGAGATTAGTTCTCTCTAGTGGTTGATCTCTAAAACTGATGATACTGAAGCTAATTAACTGAATCTGCTCATATTAATAACTGAGTTCTGAGTTTGCTACTATCAACTGACTAAATCTGTGATCAAACCTTTCTAAAGGATAGTATCTGAATCCACTAATAATGATAAAGAATGATTGTATCTGAGATCAGACCTATCTAGCGGAAGATTTCTGAATCTTTTAATAATACAAATGACGGACTGATTTTGAGATCAATCCTGTCTAACGGGTGATCTCTGGCTCTATTAGTACTAATATTGATTAACTTTACGTGAGACCAGGCATATCTAGTGGGTGGTCCATGAATCTATGGAACTAAACTCCTTAGTGAGATGGATGATTGTATCTGACAGTGCTAATTTCTGAGTTCTACTCTGAAAACTGATACTGAAACTGCAACTGTTGGAGTTCTCACTTAATCGACATGCCCCAGCTCTAAACTAGTGGGGTCCAACCTGTAACCCCAGCTGGAAGGGTGTCAATACCATGCCATGGGTAAAGACCTTTGCTATGGTCAAGCCTCTCTCTCTAATGTGTGACCTTGAACAAGAAGTCAAGCCTAATGCAATATGATAGTCAAGCCTTAATCGAACTGGTGACTCCTGGTCCTGCGTTAGCTATGTATTTCTAGAGTTTAGGGACTATTACTAATGACTCTGGCTCTCTAACGGGGAAGCCGTCATCCCTGTACTCGTTCGGTGCTAGTTCCTACTCCCAACTGAAAGACACTAAACTAATTCTTGGACTGTACTAGAATGTGCTGAATATATTACTGATAATCTTACTTGACTGATCTGATTGGGTTTAGTTGATTCCAAAAGACTGACGGAATACTACTGAATCTCGTTATCTGACTGAATAATACTGAGTTCTGAATTGTTTAATTGAATTTTACTGAGGTATGCACTGAATTCTCGAATACTACTAAGATCTGAGCTGAGTACTGAACTAGAGCTGGAATACTAATGATACTTGGATTACTGAGATTTCTTAAGTTCTGTAACTGTCTGAGAGTACTGAATTCTATAACTGAATGAGTTCTAAGAATCGTGACTTGACTGAGATTATCATGAAAACTGATACGACTCTAGATTTGCAGCTAAATTGTTGGGTATAAATACCCCCAGGACTCAATAACATAAAAGTAAAACATAACCATTCTCGAATAATCATGACCATGGACTTTCATTCACATCACAATCAATACGATATCTCGTCGGTCACTTAAATGTCATACACATGTAAATATATAGGGAATGCATACTAATATCTCATAGTTGTTCAATAAGAAATACACATGGTTAAGAATGCATGCAACTTATCATAATACATTCACTAAGGCATTTCAACAAATGCTTGGCATGCACTAGTTATCACAAACTTGCGGATTTCATGCTTAACAAACTAAATAGGCACTATTATCTTTACTTAAGCATTCTATCAAACATATGGGGAGCATACTTTAGTTATTCCAAAGATTCTATACTTAATTATCATGAATACATCAATATCATGCAACTTGAAGAGGGTTTATCATCAACATCATACAATTCATCACATACTAGAATCAACTCTTGAAATTGGTAGTCTAAATCATGAATTAAAACCCAACAATACAAAATTATGGACTCTAATACACATAAATCATGAAATCTTAGAAATACGTAAACCTCAAAATTTTAAAAAGGATTTTTAAGCTTCTTAGGTGGAAGGAAACCAAGAATCAACATCTAATATACCTTGCTATGTAATTCTTGAAAAATTCACGGTGAAACATTGATGACTTGGGTCTTGAGATATGAACCCTAATGGTTGTTCTTGAGGAAAATTGAGAGAAAACTAGTATATTTGGTTGAAATAATGAGAAATCTTGCGTTAAAGAGTCTATATAGGGGTAGCAAAATGATCGTCTTGCCCTTGGAATTAAAATTCGAAACTGAAAAAATCCCGATTTTACATGTTGGCGTGACGCCCCATGCCAGCTCACTGGAAATTGGATAATTGGGAAACTGAGTCTTGGCGCGACGTGGTGGAAATCGCGTTGCCACCTTGGTTGCGAACAGGAAAGCCACCGCAATGTGGTGGAATCGCTTTGGTGCGCAGAAAATTTACAACTCTGAAATTAAGCCTTGGCGCGATACGCCATAATTGTGGAGGCTCATTGGATTTTGACGGTTGCCATTTTGACTGGCTCCGCGATGGCTAAAGTACCAGGTAGTACACTGTCGCACTAAAATGGCTCTAATCTTTACCCGAGTGTCGAATTTGGGCGAATTTGGTATCGATGGAAAGCTTATTCGATTTTCCTGGGGATAAAAAGTCAAAATCATAAAAATTTCACATGGAATAAAATATATTCATATTTGAAGCAAGATCTTTGATTTTCTAGAGACGAATTTGAACTAGGAGAAGGGTGGGGTATTATAACTATTGATACCCAATTTTGACTTCGTGATGTGTCTCCTAGGATGCTATTTTGCCACCACTACCACCACCACCACCACCACCAATAAGCCCAGTGTATTCCAACATAGTGGGGTCTGGGGAGGGTAAGATGTACGCAGTCCATACCGCTACCTCCGAAGAAGTAGAGAGGCTTTTATCAATAAACCCTTGACTCAAGATAAAGAATAGTAAACAAAGTCGTGATGAAATGTGAAGCAGGACGGATGTCTTAACAGGAGTAAAGAATCAGAAATAATAAAATAGAACTTAGAGTAATACAGAATAGGAGAACTAAGATCCATAACCAATAAGAAATAAGAAATACGAATTCTGAAATAGGGCACCTACCTAGTAGTAACCTACACTCATAGACCAAAACCATCCACCACACCCAAAATCTCCTGACTAGAGGCTCCTACCTATTGACACAGTCCTACAATTACTACCTCGGCTAAACAGGGACTCTCTTAACTACTTGCTACAACTCATGCTCTCATCCTAGCCTTCTACTCTTATCTGCGACCTCCACACCTTCCTATCTTGGGTCATGTCCTCAGTAAGCTAAAGCTGCTCTATGTTATGTCTAATCACTTCCCTCCAGTATTTCTTTGGCCTACCTCTACTCCTCCTGAAGCCATCGAAAGCTATCCTCTCACACCTACGAATTGGGGCATCCGCGCCTCTCCTCATCACATGCCCAAACTATCTCAGTCTTCCTTTCCGTATTTTGTCCTCCACCGAAGCCACTCCTACCTTTTTCTATACAATTTCATTCCTAACTCTATCCTCTCTTATAAGTCTACACATCCAGCACAACGTTTTCATTTTCGCCACCTTTACTTTTTGAATGTGGGAGTTCTTGATAGGCCAGTACTCCGCTCCATACAACATGGCTGGACGGACTGCCACTCTACAGAATTTGCCTTTAAGCTTAAGGGTCACCTTCCTATCACACAACACTCCTGAAGCGAGCCTCTACTTTATCTAACCTACTCCAAAATGATTAGAGATAGCCTCATCCATCTCTCCATTCCCCTGGATCATATCCCCAAGATACTTAAAAATATCCTTCTTACAAACAACTTGGGAATCCAACCTCACCACCACTTCGTCTTCCTACCTTAAGTCACTAAACGTGTACTCTAAATACGCTGTCTTGGACCTACTCAACTTGAACCCCTTAGATTACAGGGTTTGTCTCCGTACCTCTAATTTTTTATTAACACCCATCCGCGTCTTATCAATCAGCACTACATCGTCTGTAAATAACATACACCAAGGCACCTCACCTTAAATACTCCACATCAATACGGCCATCACCAACACAAATAGGAATGGACTAAGAGTCGAACCCTGATGCAACCCTGTCTCGACCAAAAAATGCTCTGATTCTTCTCCCGTTATTTGTACTTGAGTCTTCCCTCCATCGTATATGTCCTAAATAGCTCTGGTATACGCCACCAGGACCTTTCTCATCTCCAAGTATCTCCAAAGAACCTCCCTAGGGGCTTTGTCATAAGCCTTCTCCAGGTCGGTGAAAACCATGTGCAAATCCCTCTTTATTTCCCTATGCTGCTCTACTAATCTCCTCACCAGGTGGATTTTCTCTATCATTGAGCGACTAGGCATAAAACCATACTGATTCTTCGATATGGACACGATCCTCCTCAATCTCTGCTCAACCACCCTCTCCTAAATCTTTATAGTAATACTCAACAACTTAATACCCCTATAGTTATTGTAACTCTGAATGTCACCCTTGCTTTTATATAACGGTATCATCGTACTCCATCTCCAAGACTCAGGCAGTCTCGCAGTCTTGAAAATATCATTAAGCAAATATTTCAACCACCTTAAGCCTGCCTCACCCATAAACTTCCAAAAATTCATCAAAATGTCATCGGGCTCGGTCGCCCTAGCCCTCCATATCCTACTAATAGTCTCCTTGATCTCCTCCACTTTAAAACATCTACAATAACTAAAATCACGGCTCTCATTCGAGTGCTCCAGCTCCGCTAACTCAACGCCTCTGTCCCCCTCCTTGTTCAAAAGTCTATGGAAATACTCCTGCCATCTCTTCTTAATATGAATATCCTCCACTAAAACTCTAGCATCCTCCCCCTTAATGAACTTCACTTGGTGGAGGTCACGACCCTTACGCTCTCTAGCCCTAGCAAGCCTATACAACCTCTTTTCCCTGCCTTTCTCCTCTAACCCCGCATACAAGCTCTCAAATGGTACTGTCTTAGCAGCCGTAACTGCTAACTTGGCCTCCTTCCTTTCTAGTTTTTAAACCTCCCTACTCTTCCGCTTTTCCTCTTCATCTTTAATTTTAATCAACTTAACATACGCCCCCTTCTTAATCTTCACTTTCTTCTTAACTTCTTCATTCCACCACAAGTCCTCCTTATGCCTTCCTTCCCACCCCCTCAAAACACCCAACACTTCTCTAGTAGTCTCCGTAATGCAGCTGGCAGCCTTATCCCATCGAACATCCATGTCTCCCTTACACTCCCACACCCTCAACCCCACCACCTTCTCCCCTATCTCCAGCGCACTAACTGGCATCAAGCCATCCCATTTAATTCTAGGTCGACCCTCCCCAACCCTTCTCTTCTTGCTCTTCTTGATAATCAATTCCATCATTAGAAGCATATGCTGGGTCAAAAGATTTTCACTCAGAATGACTTTATATTCCTTACATAAAACCCTATCCCCCTTCCTAAGCAGTAGAAAGTCAACCTGACTCTTGGCTATCACGCTTCTAAAATTAATCAGGTGATTCTCCTTCTTCGGAAAGCTTGAATTCACCACCAGCAGCCTAAAAGCCCTCGTAAAATCTAATAGAGCAGCTCCCTCACCATTTCTATCACCAAAACCAAAATCTCCATGCACATCATCATAACTATTAATTTCAAATATTAGTATTTTTTACGCATTATTTTAGCATCGAATGAATCTGGACGTGTCATATTCATGGTCTCAAAATATATAATTTTTTTTTATTAATTTGCATTATTATTTTTTATTATATATAATTTATTAATTTAAATATAACTTTTTTACGTGATTTCTAATATTTATTGAATTATTTAATATCTATGCTCGTAATTTACAAACATCTAGTTATTATTATCATTGTTACTATTATTATTGTTGTTGTTGTTAAATGGCATCCAATTTCATTTAAATTTTTCAATCTATTTATTTTTTAACCTAATTTTATCCAATTCATGACAATTCTAGCCTAAATTTAGTCTAATTGGACATAATTTCAATTTTTCAATTCAATTTTGATCAAATTTTAAATTTCTCGTACCTTTAAATCTCGGTCGTTGATCAAAATTGATCTAACGCCTGAGATCAAGTTTTCCTTTTTAAAATTTTCCAAC
This sequence comes from Capsicum annuum, assembly GCF_002878395.1. Lineage (NCBI taxonomy): Eukaryota > Viridiplantae > Streptophyta > Magnoliopsida > Solanales > Solanaceae > Capsicum > Capsicum annuum. The sequence continues at coordinate 32,515,892 of NC_061121.1, forward strand.
CTAACCTAATCCCCCATTTGGCAAAAATTCGCCGCACATCCCTCCCTCTCTCTTCTCTCTAAAATAAACCACCTCTCTCTCACGTTAGCGGGCTTATCGTTGCGCCTCTCCTCCTCTCTCTTCTCTTTCTCCTCGAAGTTGACCACCACCGAAAAACCCAACAAAAAATTTGCCACCCCCTCTTCCTTTACCTCTTTCTTTTCGTTGGTCTAACCCACCATCGACGAGAGCATCACCTATGGAACAGTCAAGCCATCACCGGCATGGTTCTACAATAAACTGCCGCTCTAATAATAAAATTATAGGGTCTTCTTATGGGAGACAAGGTTTATGTGTTTATGTTAATCACTTAGGAAAAACATAATCTAGGATTTATTAATAAATTTATTTTTTCACCTAGAAAGCATGATTTATGATTAGTAATCAACTTTAAGCATGTTAAATCAACTTCGAGCATGTTGAAGTAGCTTATAATGCGTTTAACTAGTTTTTGAAATACTTTTCAACATGTAGTTCAATTTTCAGAATACTGAAACAACATTCCAACAATTAAATTTTAAATTCCGTCCTAATAATAATTTTTCGTAACAACAAAAAGTTGATTTAAGAATTTTCAAAAACTGTTTAACTATTTTTAATAATATCAGTTTTGCTTTAAAAAATAATTTTCTACAATCTATTTAACAATTTTTTGCAATCAGAAAATTAGTTTCTGTAGTCTGGTTTATCAACATATATTAAAATTAGTTTCTGTTCTAAACAATAAGTTTCTGAAATCTGTTTTAACAATGTATAATTAAATCAGTTTTGCTCTCAACAATGAGTTTTTGCAATCTATTTTAACAATTTATAATAAAATCAGGTTTGCTTTAAAAAATAATTTCTTTCAATATGTTCAACAATCAAAATCAGTTTCTATTAATGATTTTTTAAGATCAGTTTTTTTGCAATAATAAAAATCAGCTTCTGTGTTAAATAGCAATTTTCTATAATCAATTTCATAATTTCCTGCAGTAATAAAGGTTAATCTCCAATGCTTAAAATAAATTATAGCATATTGATTCCTATTCACATAGATGTCATGTCTATAGGATTTGACTAATTAATCTTCAATGTACTAATTAATTATTGGACATTTAGACATCATGCCTATTGGTTTAACTACACAAAAATAAGTAATTGTTGTTTTAAACATGTTAATCACCTAACCAATTAATGATTTCCTTCGATCAGTTTTCTGCAATAATAAAAATCAGCTTATGTGTTAAAGAGCAATTTTCTGCAATTAGTTTCATAATTTTCTGCAGTAATAAAGGTTGATCTCCAATGTTTAAAATAAATTCTAGCATATTAATTCTTATTCACCTATATGTCATGTCTATAGGATTTAACTAATTAATTTTCAATGTAATAATTAATTATTTGATATTTAGACATCATGCCTATAGATTTAACTATACAAAAAATGAGTAATTGTTGTTTTAAGCATGTTAATCACCTAATCAACCTTTAATTAATTAAGAGGCTTGTTAATGATTTCCTTCAATCAGTTTTTATGCAATAATAAAAATTAGCTTCTGTGCTAAATAGTGATTTTCTGCAATTAGTTTCATAATTTCCTGCAGTAATAAAGGTTAATCTCTAGTGCTTAAAATAAATTCTAGCATATTGATTCCTATTCACCTAGATGTCATGTATATAGGATTTAACTAATTATTCTTCAATGTACTAATTAATTATTGGACATTTAGATATCATGCCTATAAGTTTAACTACACAAAAATGAGTAATTGTTGTTTTTAAGCATGTTAATCACCAAACCAATCATTAATTAATCAAGAGGATTGTTTGAAACTATTATGTGCTACTTGTTTGTTCAATTTGTTTTGCTTGACATGAATCCTGAGTCTAATTAGGTCACTTCACTTTCTTTTTCTATATTCTAAATTCAAAATAGTAAGTCCAACGACCCTTGAACATTAAGTTGGGACGGGTAGGCATTTAGGGAATGCTAGTTTTTGACATTTTTTAGAATGTCTTTAGGCTAAAATAACCAAACTAGGGGGGGGGGGGGGGGGGCGTAGACTTTCGGAAATGATAGAAGGTTGACTCGAGCATAATTTGACAATGTGAAATACGACATTGTCATCGGTTAATAAGATGGACGCTGATCCAAATAATAAAATAATAAATT
>NC_061121.1:32521085-32584145 GCF_002878395.1 Capsicum annuum
TTTAAGTTTGGCATCCCAAACTTTTACATGATCAATGAGTAGAAACACGATAAACAGGCTCTACAACACCAAAAAATGCCCCCAAATTATCAATTTCAACCAGTACCTATTAATAGGAGTAATATTTTAAAGTCACTATGTTCATTTATTTTTTAACGGAGGTGTCAAATCAAAAAGTGACAAATAATTTTAAATGGATGGAATATTAGGTCTCAAAAAAATAATTTGACGAATAAGTGACTAATTTTAATTATAAAATATGAAAAAGAATTATTTTCTTTTCTTGGTAAGCTGAAAATGGAAAATAAAAATAAAAATCTATCTGAAATAGTGGACAAGTAAAAATGAACAGAGAAAATAACTTAGATCATAATAAGTAAAATTCAAATTTTAAAATTAAACAAATTTAATTAATGACTAGTACATGAGCAATTAAGAAAATCACTTCTCAGTTACTTTCCCATTCACTTTTACTTGTCACTATTTTCCTAGTTGAATTTTTATTTTTACTTATCACTTTGACATATCAAGAAAAGACAAAAAAATAAAAAAATTTGCCCTTAACATTAATTACCTATTCTCCAAAACATTTTCAAAATGTATAAAACCTCCAAAATGCTCTAAAAACCCTTGTTGTCAAAACCTTATTTTGAGCTGAGATTATCGGATGCATGGTCGTCGTGGCAGCCATTGGCCAGCCTCTGCCTTTGGAGGTTGGTCCAACATTACCTATAAGGATTGAGGAGCTCCTAAAAATATTGTATGACAGTACAATAAAACCTAGTAAGCCTCAATACAAACAATTACCATTGAAAAAAATAGCGTATTTTCATGGGAAATCAAGAATTGTCTAGGAGGACGATAAGGTGCAACAAATGATAATAAATGAAGATTTTCAATACACAGTTATAGGGAAATTCTCATACGGATGGCTAGAGATTCAATATCTGAGATGATTAATTCCAAAGAATATGATTTGAAAGGAGAAGTGAATATTGAGCTACGCAGTAATCGTCATATTCTGATAAGGGCATTAAGATTGGAGGACTATGTTTATCTTCTATTGAAGCCTCAATTTTACATTACGCAAAACTATTGGTCATATCTGATACACACTCTCAAATGGGATCCATTGTCTAATTCAAATGAGGAAATATCTATTGCAGTTGCATGGATATCTTTTCTAGCTTTACCTCTTAAATTTTTTGAAAAAGAGGTAGTTTTCTCCTTAGCAAATGCAGTAGGAAAACCTTTACAAGTGGAACTTGCCACCCAGAACAAAACAAGACCTAGTTATGATAGGATCAAAGTGGAGGTTAGACCTTTTGGGTGATTTTCCAAAAAGAATTAAGGTTGGAATGCGGATGAAGAGTGAAAAAATTAAGGAGAAATGGATTAATATAAGGTACGACTATGTCGCTAAATATTGCAAGACATGTAAACTACAAAGGCATAGTAAGAAAGAATATTTCATAATTCATCCAGAACTATATCCTAAGGAGGAGGAAAAAAAAGGAAAATAAAAAGGATGAAGGTATTGAGAACATACAAAAGAAGGAGGGGGAAGTTTAGAAAAATAAGATAAATGAAAGGCTCCTTATAGTGAAGAGAGGGTTTTCTGGGAACAAAAAAAAAGGATATATAGAAGAGGAAAATATCAAAGGATGGGTAGTTATGAATGGAACCCAAGAACCTTGATGAAGAACAAAGAACTGGATACAGATAATAAGTTTAGTAATTTGGAAGACAATTATGTAGAAAGGGATGTAGTCAAGACTCAAGTTTCTAATCCATCAGAGAAGCAGGATCAAGGAAATAATGGTTATAATAAAGGTAAACAAAAAGTGGAAGCAATAATGCAGAAGGGACAAACAGAGCATACAGGAGAGACTAGTAGTCGGGGGAATCAACATGATGTCCATAGTACCATTAAAAATAGTATTGCTCATGAGGATACAACAAAGGAGACAGATAAAATAGACATATTACTGAGAGTGATAATCAATAATCATCTAAGGAGATAGAACAACCAGACAATATTGTAACAGTAATCAAAAGGTAAAATCAAAAGTTGGAGATCAAAAAGATGAAGTTAACTTCTAGAATAAAGGATTAGCAACTCCTAAAATCAATTCATTGTCAGAAAAAAGAGAAGAGAGACAAGAAGAATATAGAGAAGGATGAAAGTAGAGATTTGAATACTGAACAAGTCAGTAGAGAATAGGAATTGTAACCTAGACAGATTGAAAGTCTGAAAGTGAAGGCAAGGAAAGGTACAAAGGAAAATCTACCAATGTCATAAATGAATACAAGGAGAAAGAAGGGGTCCTCTTTTACTACTGGTCAATGATTAATAATGTCATTTTTTTAGAATATAAGGTCTGTGAAAACTCAAAAGTCTTTTGGGAGATTAGTAGACCTATATAAGAGGCATCATTATTCTTACATAGCTTTATTAGAACCTTTTCCAAACCCAGATGAGATGGAGAGTTGTAGGAAAACACTTGGTATGCCAAATGCTAAGGTAAATAGTTCAACAAAAATCTAGGTTTTCTGGGAGAAGGAACGGGAAGAAAAAGGTTCAACAAATTCTATTCAGCAACTAACCAAGCAGTATCAGTTGAGAGGAACTACTGAATTTTTCTATATATCAACAGCGTATGCAATATTTTATTGAAAGCATAGAGCTTTGCGAGGATCTAGAGAATATTGCTGAACAAATTCATTCCACTTGGCTTTTGGGAGGAGACTTTAAAGTAATCTTAGATGATTCAGAAAAGTTACGAGATCTTTCAGTTACTCTATATAAAATAGAGGATTTTGCAAGATGTATGTCTGTTTGTGCTTTAAGTGGATTAAAATTTTCAAGAAGTAGTTATACATGGTGGAATCAAAGAATTAAAGAGGATAGTATATTCAAATGGTTTGATAGGGTGTTTGGGAATAATGAATTTATGCAACTTTAGGCTAATAGTGATGTTTGTCACCTTATAAGGCAAGGGTCGAGTACGCACCTTAACATTTGGTTTGTAACAACTCTCAAGAGAATGTGGTAAAGCCTTTAAGATTCCTAAATTTCTATGTTAAGAATGTATAGTATAGGAAGATTGTAGAGGAAGCCTGGTCAGGGGAGGTAAAAGCTTCTCCTTTTACTTTAGTGCATACTAAACTAAAAAGGGTGAAAAATTCTCTTAGGCATTGGATTAAGGAAAATTTTGGCAATATTTTTACAGAATTTCCACTTTGAAGGATGTTGTCAAGGCTAAGGAAATTCAGGTGGAAGTTTCCCCCACTGATGCTAATAGAGCTAAACTTAGCAAGGCTAAGGAAGATTTGAAGAGATACCTTTACACAGAGGAGGATTATTAGAAAGAAAAGGCTGGAATGAAATAGTTTTTGTATAGGGATAGGAATACCAATTTCTTTCACACTTATGTGAAGGGTAGAAGGAGGAAAATATTGGGGTAGGAAATTCAGTCTAGGTAAGGATATTTCATATGTACTACTCAGAATATAGGGGATAAAACAATGAATCTGTTTAAGGACCAGTCCAAGAAATCACATAATGACCTTGATAGTGACTTGCTACAAAATATTAACAAGCTTATTAATAAAGATCAGAATGAGCAGATAGAAATGATACCTACTAAGGATGAAGTGAAATAGGTGGTTTTTGTCTTAAACAACCTTGTTTTATGGTTAGGAGCTTCCGAGATTTATGATTCATACAAATCTAGTATTGATTCCTAAGAAGGAGAAGGTAAAGACTTTTGGATATTTGAGACTTATCAGTCTTAGTAACTTTGTTAATACGATATTATCTGGATTGATACATGAAATTTTTGTGAAGTTTCTTCTTGGAATTATTTCCACTAATCAAACAGGCTTTATGAAAGGTAGGAGCATATAATCGGGAATCATGGAAGGTTTTAGTCAAGGTACTGAGGAGATTTGGAAGGTTGTGAGATTTATAGGTAGTAACTGGTATTCTATTTTGATAAATGGATAATCTTTTGTTTTTTTCCAATCTTCTAGAGGGCTGAGGTAAGGTGATCCTTTATCCCCCACTTTGTTTATAATTATTGCATAGGTATTATCAAGAAGCTTTAATAGGTTGTTTAAATCCTTTTTTGATAGGGTATGGGATGCCTAAGTGGAGCCCAAATATAAATCATCTATATTATGTAGATGATACTATCTTATTTTGCTCAGGACATCCTGGTTCTATGAAGAAAATGATAAGGATTCTAAGGGATTATGAATATGTGTCAGGGAATATTGTTAATTTGGCTAAGAGATTATTCTATCTACATGAGAAGACTCCAGCAAGAATTGGTAATTGAATTAGAAGAATTACTAAAATTTCTCAGGGTAGTTTTCCTTTTATTTATATTGGATGCCTAGTTTTTATGGGAGAAAGAAGAAGGTCCAGTTTAGGAAATAATCAAGAAGGTGATGAAGAGATTTAGTCTATGGCAATATAAGCTCCTTAACTTTTGGAGGCAGGTATGTACTTATTGCTCATGTGTTACAGTCTATGCCTACATATTTATTGTAAATTGTGATCTCACCAAAGGGTTTCATTAATTATTAGCATAAGATTTTTGCGAAAATTTTCTAAGACAATTCTACTGGAGATAAAAATAAGCACTGGGTATCTTGGGATAATATGTGATATCCGAAAGAAGAGGGATGTATTGGATTTAGATCTTTGCATATAATGAATAAAGTACTGTGTGCCTAGATATGGTGGAACTTTAGAACATCTACTACTTCTCTATGAGGGTGAATTTATGTGGAATAAATATTGCAAGAAGATGCTTCCCATTATAGCTAAGGGTTATAGAACTTCTCATGTATGGGGGAGTTTAGTAGAGGTAAGAGAAGAGAGATAACATAATATTTGGTACTTGAAGTCTTGAAATTCTAGTTTTTGATTTGATAATTGAACTGGTCAAGGTGCTTTATACTATGGGGAGAATGATACTACAGAAAAAGAAAAACTGGAGGTTGGAGACTTTGAAGAGATTGGTGTTTGGAACAGGAATAAATTAAGAAGCAAAGTGTCAGGAGATATGGTTAAATACATTGTGTAAAATATTAAGACACCTACTTAAGGACAAGAAGCTGATAAACCATGGTGGACAGGAACAATAATGGAATCTTTACTGTTAAGTCTACATGGGAGATTCTAAGAAGCAAAAGAGAGAGGAAGGAGGAATTCTGATATATATGGACCAAGAGACTTTCTCTTAAGTTGAATTTCTTTCTATGGAAGGTCTGGAGGTGGATAATTGCAACAAATGATAATCAAAAGAGATTAAGGATCAATATTATTTCTAGGTGCCGATGTTGTGAGAAGAAAAAGGAGGAGACCATGGCATATCTTTTTCCAATAGCCCCTATAGTTAAAAAGCTATGGAGGTAGTTTGACTTTTGTAGGTATAGACATAGAAGACATAATTGAGCTATATCAAATCATTCATACATGGTGGAAAATGAAGGTATCCTCAAAATTTGATGTAGTATATAGAGCTATGTCGACAATTATCATGTGAAGTCTATGAAAAATAAGAAATTGGATCAAACATAGAGGAAAATAGAGTTTAAAGATCTGATATGGCAAGTGCAAGATTTGATAAGAAAATTGATCAAGTGTCTGTATCCATGGATGAGAATTGGAATAGAGGTATGTCAAAACATAGTTTGTATTTTGACAAGTTACAAATCAAGGCTATACTATCATAATGTCACTTGGAATTTCCTAGAAAGAAATATGTTGAAATGTAATACAAATAGGGCTTGTAAAGGAAACCCAAGGTTAGGATCTGCTATTTTTTGCATCAGAAATGATGTAGGAGATTTGATTTTTGCCAATTTTGAAGCTTTAGGGGAAACTTAATATTGAGGCTAAGGCAATGGCAATTAAGAAGGCTATGTCAGTGTGTCAGGAGCATAATTACTTAGGAGTCCTGATTGATACTGTATGGAAATGATTAACAATCAGTGAAGAGTACCATGGGCTCTAATAGAAGTGTAATATCCCATAAGATTCCAAGCTCGATTCAGCCTTTAGTTGCATCCTTAAAGGGGGGGCCAAGGCTTGAAACTTTCACTAAGTGCTAAGGACTTAGTCATTTCAAGATCCCAAAACTTTACAAACTTTATTTTTTGACCTTCCCGACCCTGATACGTTGATTTTTGAGTTAAAATTTTTTTAGGGTTGTTAAAGGTATGCTCGAAAGAGTTCAGTAATTCTGTGCGTTTTTGCTAGAAAAGGTACAAATCTCTCACGATAAGCCCGCAACACACTGGTCATTTAACCAGAGAAAGGTCCACGATGTAGGGGTGGCTCTATCGGAGAAAGGTTCACAATGCAGGGGCCATTCCAACGGAGTAAGGTATGCGGTACGAAGAGTGGCTTCATCGGAGGAAGGTTTGCGGCGCAGGGATCATTCCACTGGAGCATGGTCTACGACGTGCTAGTATTGTGCATCCAACTTCTCGGTTAATGAATCAAGGGGAAATTCGATCTTTTTCCCTTAATCTAAGTCATCCATTTCATGATTTTAATAGTTTAAGGAGAATTATTTACCCATCACCCACAAAATTACTCACTCAAAACCCTTCCCATTTCCCAAGAACAAAGTTCAAGCTTTTTTCTCCCAAAAACACAAGGATTTAAGTTTTGAATACAAGATTTCTTCAAGAATCCGTCCAATTAAAGTATATGGTTTATTCATCAATGGGTTCCTTTCACCCATTAAGTCTAAAAATCCTCTCTTTAATTTAAAGTATGAACTTTTCCTTCATTATGAATTTTTACATGTTCAAGATGAGTGTAATCCATGCTTCTCCTTAGTAATTTGAATTTAATCCATGTCCTCCTATGATTCCATGTAAATTAGGTTATGTAATGCTTTAAATTTCAAGTTCCTGTGTATATTTAAATTGATTCCATGTTAATTCATCCAATTCATGCATTAATCCAAGTGTGTATATTACCTACCCATGCTTAACTCATTTCCATGTTCCATCTCATGAAATTCATCAGTTCAATGTAATGTCTTATGTTTTGGGTCTTTGAACTATGATGTTAAATCACTGTTTTACCATTGTTATCAAAGTTTGTAATTATTCAGTGTTAGCGGGTTATGAACAATCGATATTTATGTGTTCACTTACATTTCAGAACTTCCAAGTAACGAGTCAATTAAACCTTGAATCTTATTATTTACTCAATTGTTATGATTATGTTGAGCACTATCAGTTGTTTTCAGTTGAACTTAAGTCAGTACCAGTGTCAGTTCAGTTGGGAGTAGGATTTAGCACCGAGTGAACCCAGGGATGGGGGCTCACCTGCCAGTAGAGGGTGTGACCCTTAGCAGAAATCCTTGAGTTCTAAAACTACATAGATAATGTAGGTTTGAGATGTCTTCCTGCTAGATATGGGTTGACACATATATCATAGGAGAACGTTCCAGTAAAGGGTGACTCCCTAGTCCTTTGGAACACTAGTTTAGTGGATCCACACAACAATATGTTAGTACCCGTGGCAAGGTATTGACACCCTTCCAACTTGGTTTATAGTTTGGACCCCAATTAGCTTAGATTGGGGCATGTCAGTTACATGATAACTCCTATAATTTCAGTTAGTGTTCAGTGTATCTCAGTTCAGGTTTGCTTGACCAAGGAATTCAGATTTTCAACTGTTCAGATATTCAGATCATTTCAGTACATGCTTTACTTGGTCTTGCATTCTCAGTTTTACATGTTCTTGTATTCACGTTTAGTTGCCATATTTATTTTAGTTAGTCCTTACCTTACGTACCAGCATATTTAAAATACTAATTGCATACCTTTCTCTTGTGTTATGTTGTCTTATAACATAGGTTCTGACACGTAGTTTCCCAACATCCCTAGATAGCTCAGTAGTTCCCCATAGCAGTATTGGTGAGTTCTCATCCATCGAGGACATGTCATGTTATTCCAATTATTTCAGTATTCCTTTATGTTCAGTTTAGTTAGAGTTAGTTAGGGGTTTGTCTCATCAACTTCATATGTTTAGAGGCTTTCAGACAGACAATCTAGTTTTCCAGTGTTGATCAGATACTTCAGACATGTTTTATATAATTCAGTATTTAGATTGACAGTACCTTATGGGTTTATTGTGTACACATGTAATATTATTATCATTTTATTCAGTACTCATAGTAGCTACCTAACCATGGGTTAGCTTGGGCTCAATTATGGTCTTAAACACCGATGTTGCGACCAGGGTATAGCCTCGGGTCATGACAAGAAATGATTGAGGAGATATGACTCAAGATTTATGTTGTGCAGGGTAGCTTCAAACATAATTTTAGGGAAGGAAATCTAGTCACGGATTCTCTAGCTAATGAGGTAATAGAAATGTAATAGACCAAGGAGTTCTTTGATTTCATTGAGCTAACAGCTAACATTACAAGGCTTATTAATATGGATAAAGTACAAATTCCTAATTTCAGGATTAGGATAGGCAAAATAGACATACAACAAACAAATTAAGTAGCAATATAAACATTGAAAAGTAAAAGCTATAATTCTTAACGAAAAACACAAAGGACCCCAATAGTACAATCCCAAGGGGGTGCGAGATGATAATAAACACAAATATATAATTTTTTGTCAAGATTAAGGCAAGAGATTTTTGCTACATCATGTTAGTTGACCTAGCTATCAAAAATACTTCACCAAAATAGGGGTAGAAGGAGCTTTCCACTGCAATACGCCATATTTCTGTTGGTACTCGAAGTGTGTGTTCATTTAGAGCCGGCATCTACAACAAGGAGAGGTCCTTATTAGGAATAGAGTTATTGTTTGTGATGAAATATGGAGTGTAGTAGGGAAAAACTTACAAATTGGTACAAATCAGGGTAGTAGCACCTTTAAACATTGGTCCTGTGGGGATAAAATCCCTCGACCACCTGAAACATTGAGATGGTTAGATAAATGGGAGTTTAAGTTAATGATAAAAAATATTATCACTTTACCATAGGCATAAATGATAGATAGAGCTAAATTTTCCATTGAGACACAAGGATGGAGCTTTCCAGACATCCACAGAAGGAAGAAGATGAAGTGGCAACTCTAACTAGGTGGAAACATCAGTCAAGTGCAGTGGAGCTTAGTCAAGAAGAGTGTTGAGTAATCTTGTCCAAAAGGAGGCCAGATATTTTATAGTAGGACTCTCTTCACATTCCTATTTTAGATTGGGTCTCCTTATGGACTTTGGGTCATCATTGTAAAAACTTGGGCTTTGTTTGATTTATGGAGATATAAATAAAGTAAAATTTACCTATATAACGACATCTTTATAGACATTTACCTAAAATCCCAACTTTTTTTTAATTTCAAAAAATCCTACCTTTTAGTCATTGCAGATACATATCACTAACATAAGATACATTCTATAGATACATCAAAAGATTAAACTAATTTGTATAATTTAAGGGTTGTAAAGAATAAAGTTGCTTTAATTGAGCAATTTACCTAACTAATAATGGTAAAATCTAAATAAAATCCTACAAAAATAGGTTATTTATTTGTTATTCCACCTTTTAAAAATAAATTTTCTTTCATAATCAGTCCATTTAGAAATGATTCTATGACCTTTTTATTAATTTTTCATGGTTTTTTTCAAAGTAATTACAATGAATATTTCAGTGTTGTTACATCATTTCCGCAGTTGGATTAACGATTAGTGGTGGAATAAAGAGGTTAAGAAGAAAGTGGAGACCAAGAAAGGGGTGTATAATAAGTTGGTTGAGAGTAAGGATGAAGAAGAGAAGTGGGTAAATAGGAAAGAGTACAAGTTAGATAGGAAGGAGGCTAAGTTAGCAGTTACGGCGGCTAAGACGGTAGCATTTGAGAGCTTGTATGAGGGGTTATTGGAGAAAGGAGGGGGAAAAAATTTGTTTAGACTCGCTAAGGCTAGGAAGAGGAAGGATCGTGACCTCGATCAGGTGAAGTGCATTAAGGGGGAGGATAGTACAGTGTTGGTGGAGGATAGCCACATTAAGAATAGATGGCAGTCGTATTTTCATAGGATCTTGAATGATGAAGGGTATAGAGATATTGAGTTAGGGGAGATGGAGCACTCAGAGGAGTGTCGGGATTTTAGTTATTGTAGATGTTTTAAGGTGGAGGAGGTTAGAAAGGTTGTTCGCAGGATGCGAAGGGGTAAGGCGACGGGGCCTGATGAGATACCTGTGGATTTTTGGAAGTTTTCTGGCAAGGCTAGTTTAAGGTGGTTGACTGGATTATTTAACAAAATTTTCAAGACGACAAAAATGCCCGAGGCTTGGAGGTGGAGTACTATGATCCCTCTTTATAAGAACAAGGGTGACATTCAGAGTTGTAATACTATAGGGGTAGTAAGTTATTGAGTCACTCTATGAAGATTTGGGAGAGAGTGGTCGAGGTAAGGCTGAGACGGATAGTGTCTATTTCGAAGAACTAGTTTGGATTTATGCCTGGCCGCTCGACGACGGAGGCAATTCACCTGGGATCGAAGCTGGTGGAACAGTATAGGGAAAGGAAGAAGGACCTGTACATAGTGTTTATCGACTTGGAGAAGGCATACGACAAAGTCTCGAAGGAGGTGTTTTGGAGATACTTCGAGGTGAGTGGAGTCGCGGTGGCATATATCAGAGCAATTAAGGGCATGTATGATAGAGCTAAAACTCAGGTGAGGACGGCGGGAGGAGACTCAAAGCATTTCGCTGTCTTGATAGGATTACATCAGGGATCTACTCTTAGTCCCTTTTTGTTTGCTTTGGTGATGGATGTGTTAACGCGGCGTATTTAAGGAGAGGTGCCTTGGTGTATGCTTTTTGCAGATGATGTATTTTTAATTGATGAGACGCGGGTGGTGTGAATGATAAATTAGAGGTGTGGATACAAACTCTTGAGTCTAAAGGGTTCAGGTTGAGTTAGAGCAAGACAAAGTATTTGGAATGCAATTTTAATGACGTGAGGCTGGAGAATGAGGTGGTAGTCAAGTTGGAATCACAGGTGGTATGTAAGAGGAATAGTTTCAAGTATCTCGGGTCTGTGATTCAGGGTAACGGTGAGATTGACTAGGATGTCTCGCACCATATTGGGGCGGGATGGATGAAGTGGAATCTTACTTCGGGGGTGTTGTGTGATAAGAAGGTGCCGCCCAAGCTTAAAGGCAAATTCTACAGGGTGGCAGTCCATCCGGTCATGTTGTATGGAGCGGAGTGTTGGCCAGTTAAGAACTCCCACATTCAAAAAATAAAGGTAACAGAAATGCGGATGTTGCGTTGGATGTGTGGGCTGACTAGGGGGATAGAGTTCGGAATGAGACTATCAGGGAGAAGGTTGGTGTGACTCCAGTGGAGAATAAGATACGGGAAGTCCGATTGAGATGGTTCGAACACGTGATGAGGAGGGGCATGGATGCCCCAGTTTGTAAGTGTGATAGGCTAGCTTTGGATGGTTTTAGGTGGGGTAGGGGTAGGCTGAAGATGTACTGGGGAGAGGTGATTAGGCGGAACATAGAGCAGTTACAGCTCACTGAGGACATGACCCTAGATAGGAAGATCTGGAGGACGTGAATTAGGGCAGAAGGCTAGGGTCAGTTTGGGTCGCTAGGGTAGGGAATTACTTGGTGGGGGTATTATTCTTGTTATAATACCTTGTTTCATGCTTTATTACGAATCTGTTTACTTTTTTCTGTTTACTATTACTTGTGGGTGTCGTATTTATGTTATGCCATCTTGTTCCATGCTTTACTATGAATTTGTTTAGTCTTCTGTGTCTTGATCCGGGGGTCTATCGAAAACAGCCTTTCTATTTCCTTAGAGGTAGAGGTATGGACTGCGTACATCTTACCATCCCCAGACTTCACTATGTGGGATTACACTGGGTTTGTTGTTGGATTAACGATATTAACTACAAGCGTTATGAGAGTAATGGAATCGTTTTTAGTGAACATGTAACATATGATAAATTAATTTCAGTCATTGTTGTAAAACTGGAAATTGTCAAAACAAGAAAAAATTAAGGCTCGTTACCTAGTTGATGGTAATGCGTCACCGTTGTTGATTCGTAATGAGATGGGTGTGAAGCTTTACACTAAAATTTAGAAAAGTGAGTCTAGTTTTGGGATGTATCCACTTATCATCACTACAGTAGAAAAATTTGATAATGAGATATTGTTTGATGGGAAAGCTGGTGTTGTAATGTGTTTGGAAAATCCGTGTGAAGATGTTGCAAAATTAATTAGTTATAATTCTAATTGTTCTACTCCGTTGCAGTTGTTCGATATGAAGGGGAAAAATATTACTACAGATTCCCAAAATAGTGAAGTTAAGGTTAGGAAAATCTACAAGGACAAGTGTACTCCTATTTCAGTTATGGCAAGGTGTGCGATTGAGCATTCCTTCAATTTCTATGCGAAAAAATTTGACTAAAAAAGGTTTTTATCTCGTTTAATATTTCAAATGTAGTTATTTGTCTCTTGTTTATTGAATTATGTATCTAACATAAAATTGATTATTGTTGTACGTAATTCTATTTTTGTTATTTTATGTTGGCCGAGAAACATATTTGGTCTAACTAGAAACATTGCTTCTTCATCTTGAATCTCTGGTTCTGGTTTTGTGTGTGTGTGTGTGTGTGTGTGTATATATATATATGTATGTATGTATGTATGTATGTATTTCTTGATGTTTTAGTTTTAGTGATAAAAGCATACAAAAGATACATATTAGTAGTGTTAAAGATACATATTATGCAATATGGTACATGTATGTTTCTCTCGTTAATTATTTTTGTAAGATAAAATACATCTTAATTTTTTAACAAATTATGAGGTTTTTTTTTTGTATGATTACAGCTATGTCCTAAAATGTCATTTGGAGGATTCTATATGGATATTTAAGACATCATGTCAGCGGGGTATTGATCTCTTTAAAGTTTGATTCTTTCAAGATGTTCACACATGTCTGTTGAATGATAAGAGTTTTTACACAACTTCAAGCTATGGTTGGTTTTGTTAGTGGTTTTGCTGCTCCAAAACTTGTCAATTACAAAATAATACACATGTAAAATGACATAATCTAAGATATTAGAAATTCTTTTGGTGTATACATTAACTATTAGAAGGCTTGGAGGGCTCAAGAACGTGTAGTTCAAATGTTAAAAGGGAAACCTGTAGATGGTTATTGTAAAATGACAGATACATTTGGATGCTAAATTCTGTTAATTCAGGATCCCATATTAGAATACATAAATTTGAGGATAATAAATTCATGTATCTGTTCATATCATTAGAACCATTGAAGAGTGGTTTTCAATTTTACAAGCCGGTAGTTGTGGTTGAGCCGGCGCATTTGAGTGGAGCATATAAAGAGACATTTATTTGTGCAAGCACTCTTGATAGGGCAGGTATGTAAAATTAGTTGTTATGTATATTTTTTAAGATGTAATTCAAAGTCGATGTCGAGTTAGTTATTTTTTTGGTTATGTATCATAAAAAGTTTAATCGTATCAGTGACATTAAAATTTTTATCTTGAAATTGTAGGATACATTCTACCAATTGCGTATGGTGTTGTTGACACTGAAAATGATAATTCTTAGACGAGGGTTTTTGAGCAATTTAAAATTACTTTTGGAGAGTGAGACAGTATGTGTGTCGTGTCCAACCGCAACAAAAGTATAATAAAAATTATCAGTGTTGTATATCCAAATGTGTCGCACCTTGCATGTATTTGGCATCAGTGGAAGAATGTGCACACACACTTCAGAAAGACGAAAGACAGACTTAGCAATATTTTTTATGTTATGTCTAAGGCATATCAAAAAGACGATTTTCAGTTTTTTTTTTTAATCAAGTTGGGAAGATTGATCTAAGGGTAAAGTATTATCTTGAGAATGTTGGATTTGAAAAGTGGCCACGTGTGTATGCACCTGTTAACCTAGGTAGAATAATGACTTCAAATATAGTGAAGTGTATAAATGAAAAACTCAAGGTTGCACGTGAATTGCCTATAGTAGAATTTCTGGAACTGGCTAGAAAATTATTTGGAAAGTGAAATTGCAAAAATAAAGAAAGAGCATCGTATACAAATACATCACTGGGTAGTATATTCGAAGCATTCTTCATCTAAATACTTCAAAAGCGTTGCCTCTAAAGGTTATTTAAGATGTTTAACTTTGTTTTTAATATTATGTAATGTTGATTTGATATTACATGACACTGTTTCATTGGATAAAGTTATTTTGAAATATTATTCAATAAATTCATAAATTAAGTATTTTAAAGAGATACAAAAATCTGATAAAGAAGATCTATATGTATGTATGTGTTAATATATTATGATTAATCTTGTAGGTTAGTGCGTCTTCAGCATATGTGTATTTTGTTTATGATGACGATAGGAAGTCCAAAGTATGTCTTGACAGGAGGACTTGCAGTTGCAGAAGATTCCAATTGGACAAGATAACATGTCAACACATGATAGCAGTTCTAAAAAGTAAGTATGTGACTGATATGAAGCTTTATTGCTCCGAGTATTCCTAGCCAAAAATATTAAGAAAGACGTATGAAATATCAATGTTTCCAATTCCAGATAAAAAGGATTGGATTGTGCCACAAGAAGTTATGAACGAAGTTGTGTTACCATCAAAATATAAACGTCCACCAGGAAGACCGAAGAAATCAAGTGAAACTGTTACATCGAGCAGTGACTATTGCGGGAGATATGGTTATGAAAGTCACAACATGCATACTTGTAATTTCTTTCCAAAGGAGGAGTGACAATGTAGTCTAATAATGACTAATGTTGAATAATCTCTAGATATTTAAGGTTTTTTTACCTCTTTAAACCTCATTGTTTATGATGTTCTTGCTGTTTTTCAGACTTTTATGAATAACAATTAGCGAAATAACTCGTTGTTTTCATCCGACAATTAACTAATCAGATATATTTTCATATTTTATTTTTTCCATTTCATATCATATTAAAGTTTGTATAGAACTTATTGTTTATAAGTCCTCCAACAATAATAGAGAAAAATAGAAATTAAGATATGTGACTGATTATGTTATTAAGTTGAAAAAAATAATTCTAGCACATTAAAGAATTGAAAAGAGATATAAAATTTTAGAATGTATCTCTTGAAAAAGATATATTGTGCAGATTAAAATGCTTAGGTACTTTCTTAAGAAAAGGTATATTTAATAACAATTTCAAAGTAACTAAATTATATAAAAAGATTGATATGAACGTTGATGAATAAACAACCTATAAATTGCACATGCCTATGTTACGAAATTAACAAGAGATACAAGATTAAATAAATTGTATCACTTGTAAAATATATACCGTGAACAGTATGAATCCTATCTACTATTATATTGTTATTG
The DNA here is from genome assembly GCF_002878395.1 of Capsicum annuum. NCBI lineage: Eukaryota > Viridiplantae > Streptophyta > Magnoliopsida > Solanales > Solanaceae > Capsicum > Capsicum annuum. Next base: position 32,536,523 of record NC_061121.1, read on the forward strand.
AGCTTAGAAACAAAATGTCACGCAAAGAAAAACAAAATGTCATGCAAATAAAAAAAAGTAAGAAATACAAACTTATGTTATGATTTAATATAAGATTTAATTGTACGAAATACAATTATGTTGCATAAGTTATTATGTGTTAGTTACTGTCATTACGTTGTTTAGTTATATATGTGTACTCATTGACCGAGATACATAAAGAATTGTACGATAGATAAATTAATAATATTTATCTCATGCAACGTAACAAAAAATTATAAAATCATGTCTTTATAAAGTGTAACTAAAACATATAACAAAACAATAATATATCAAAACTGCAATAGCCAGATGTTATTATTACTAATAAAGTAGAACTAGTTTACCATCAAAGATACATAATGTATGTTTTTGTAAACATTAAAAAAAAAAAGCAACACTTAAAACATTTACTAACATGATCAAAGTTTTTAATAGACAACAAATGAATAACTACTCAATATTTAAAACATGATCCTTTTTTGCTGGTATGAACCTTCTCCTTGGCCTCGGTCGATTATCATTCTCACTAAAGTATTCATTCTCTGCATTTTCAGACTCATATTTGCACACAAGTGTTACGTATCTCAAACGATGATATTGAGCATCAATACCTGAAGATGGTACATCTAATCCCTCACTCAGATACTCAACAAACACAGCCACAAAACACCACAATCCCTGCATAGTGATTATTAATTAAATCAAAACATATACATACTTGTAAATGATAATGAAAACAAAAAAAACGTAATATAATAAATACAAACTTGCACTATATTATTATGCTATCTAAGTAACATATTCAACTTGGAATGAATCGCTTTCGGTCTTTTCCTTGTAAGATATAAGTGCAGCCCGGTCAGTTGGTACCTTTTACTTTAGAAACTTACTGTACTGAAGGTAATTTGAAAGCATTATTGACAACTTTTGAATCTCACTTGTTTATCCCCTGTTCTGTGATGAGTACATCGAATCATACACACGAGTGCATCACTCTTTTAAAGCAATGACTGCCAGTACCTAGTTAAAAGCACCGTCATAGTTTATGAGGACAAAGACCTCATTAACCAGGTGACAAGGATGACCTGAGGGTGTACTAAATCCATTGATTGTGTTAATCAATGACATCTCAATTTGAGCAAATTCATCAGTCCTTGCAAATGCATCTTGAGTTGGAAGTTTCTTACCGACGTCCACATGATAGTAATTCATATACACCTTATCAATGTACTCTTTGAAAAAATAGTCAGCGGTGATGTATCTATTAGTTGGAAAATTCTTGTGCTTGTACTTCTTCCTCAAGTAGTAGAAAATGACATCCAAATGTTGTTCAAAGTGCTAACGAATGAAATATATGTTAGAGCATGATATTGTAATGATTTAAGATTAGATACAAAAAAATTTGTTTATGTATCTAAAGTACTTAAAGGAATAGCGCTAGTTAATAAAAGAGCATCAAATAAAAGAGATACACAATAATAGATTTAGATACATTTCTTATAATATATATCTAATACAACATAAAATCATGACACTGTCTATTTGGTGCACCATTATTTTATTTTATCATCATCATAATATTCTTATTTTTCATTATAAAATTCTAAACCACATATAACAGTACAACCACATTTCATTTTTTATAAAAAAATTCAAGTTCTAGAAAATAACCTTTTTGGAGTAGGGAACACAGACAAAATTGCGGTATCACTAATAAAATACTCTTTCGGAGTTTTTGGTGGAGACTTATAAACTGTCAAAATCATATCAATACTGAAACTAGAATAATAGTCTCAAGCGGTTAAATTTCTTCAACAACGATGTCATCTATTTGCTCAATACCAACATCCTGAATATGCTATGAAACAGTTACAAATATTTTATAGTCAATCTCAAAATTGTAATTAATTAACTGTTTGTATTTTTTTCAGTGAATGAGATTTTTTACTCCTACATTACTAAAAATGTACGAGATACAAAATAATAAACACTTAGGTAAATAACTTATTACACGAGATACATAAATGATATATCAGATACAAAATAATAAATATGCATCTCGTATTGAATATGATAAGACAGGCACAATCATATTACATGTATGCCGTAGTTAATATTTTCATATAAACATGCAAAAATATCATGTTAAGTAGAAAAATCATATTGATTGCTTGATTCAATATGTATATAAGTAAAATGAGAAATTGCCATTTCATCATGTTCACCATATTTGACAGGTGATGGTGCTTGGTTGACTTTGGCCCCCTCTATTTCAACTGATTTGTTTGAGTATTTCTATGGACTATTTGCATTAGTAGGTCCTGCAACATCAAAAACATCATCTGAATGTTCACCTTCTTACCGGCTCTATTTTCCAATATTTTTTTGTAAATTTTTTTATTGTGAATAAGACTCTTTACTACTACATTGGTAAAAAAAATACGAGATACAAAATAATAAACACTTATGTAAAATCAGTAAAAAAATTGAGATGCATAAAGAATATATGAGATACAAAATAGTAAATATGTATTTCATATTGCTTATGATAAGTCAGTCACAGACATATTATATTAATGTCCTATTCATTAAGTTTTTCATATAAAACATGAAGAAAAATCATGTCAATGAGAAAAAATATATTGAATGCTTAATTCAAAAATATATATAAATAATATGAGAAATTATCATTTTAGAATGTTGACCTTCTTTTACAGGTGATAGTGCTTGGTTGACGTTGGTCACCTCCATTTTCACTAATTTATCTGAGTCTATCTGTGAACAGATAGGATTACTTTGGCCTGCAATATCAGCTACATAATTTGAATGTTCACCCTCTTGCGGGCTCTGTTTTTTAATATTTTTCTACAAATATATATGAGCAGCAAAGTTAAAGCCATTATAGTCATTAATAATTGTGTTATATTTTAAAGTATGTTACCTTCTCCACAGTCTCATTCTTCGACTGCAAAGACTTCAGGACTTCAGAGTATTTACCATTCCGAACACGCTCCAAATCATTAAATTTAAGATCCATCTAATAAATAAGCATAGATGATTAGTTAATGTGTACAAACAAAAAATTGATACGGCTTAAATATATAAATTCTTACGTATGTCTTCATATATGTCCTTGTCATTGACTTTAATGAATCTAAGTCCACTTTAACCAATTGCTCCTTACTAGTTGTGCTGGTAGATTCATCAACATATTTTTTGTTGTTGTGGTTCTATATCTGCTGGATTTATATGTATTTGTTAGTATAAAAATAACATGATAGAGAATCATTTTTAGTATGACAAAATTTAACAGAGGAAAATACCTGCAGTTCCTTTTGTCATACTGAAGTCATCAAAACTGTCATGTTCTGTGACAACTTGGGGTTCATTAACTTTGTAATTCATTTGGTCTGGCATACCAGTTGATGATATCACTGAAAATGTACCTGAATGATACGATGCAATACTCATTGGCGGCAAATTAATTTGTTCCAACTCCTCCAGATAGGAACAAGGTTTGAATATGAACACCGTCTTACAAAATTATAACCATTAAAAAAGATTAAGATTAAAATTAAAAATAATTTATCACAATGTATGAAACACATTCAATCACTATCATACCTTGCTAAATATTTTGGCAACAAACTGATTATATTGAGGCCGGACTGCAATAACCTTCCAATTCAAAATACAGGGTATGTGATTACCCTGATTGACAATAATGTTGGTTTCAACTTTTGAGCATATTTCGAACATCCACACATTAAGAATCCTAGGGATACTACCCAACCTATAAAAATGCTTCTTCATAAAAAATTCTTGCCTAAGTGATGCCAACAACTTTGAGAAAGCGACTTTACCCTAAGGAAACAAGTAATACTTCCCATCTTCAACCATCTTAAAATCAAAAAATGAAATGGGAGAAAAATTTAGGTGTGAGTAGATGAATGTATGATGAAGTATAAAATTTCTATCTGGAGAGCATCATTTATGGTGTCAAAATTTCCCATGAGAAAACGTTCAACCAACGTATAACACCCCGTATTTTTGGGCTAACCTTTGAACCATCGTTCATATGTGTATAAGCCATAATTCAAATGATTCCCATGTGAATATAAGTTTCATGATCTTTATACTCATGTTTGATGTGTTTTCAAGGTGAAAAATGTTCGTAGGAATCACTTAGAACAAAGTTGAGCTAAGAGCCTTTCATTCGTCCAAAGTTTAGTATTTGATTCTACAAGATTATACTTTGAACGTGTGTAACATTTGATAAACATATAAATTTGTAGTTCAAGACCCACCAAATTGTAGATAATTGAGTCAACTTTCCAACAATACTAATTTCGCCTTAATTCGATACCCAAGTGAAAAGTTATGAAATTTTCCGTGAGAGGTAGTAAGGGGTAGGGATAGCCCAGCACCACGATGGCTATTCAAACTGACTGGGGGTCGCATCACGAGGGCTGCTTAACCCAACTAGGGGTCGCTCCGCGGGGGTTATTCCCCCCTACAGTCTTAGATTCTTAAGGTTCAAGGGTTACTTTGGTCCTTTTCCCTCAATCCCAAACGTCCAAAGCATGAATTATAACACCCTAAAAGGGCATTATTTGCCCATTTACCTCAAATCAACTCACATAAAAACCCTCCTCTATTCCCAAGAATAAAAATCCAAGCGTCACTATTCAAGAACCTTCAAAAAAAGTTATTGTCCTTAAAGATTTAAGATTTTGAGGTATGTTAGATGTTCATCCATGGGCCCTTTTCACCAATGGAGTCAGAGAATTCATCTTTTATGTTTTAAACTATGAAATTACATGTTTATAATGATTTATCTCCATGAAGATTTATGAATTTCGATTATACATGATGTTTACTATCTATTTTCATTGAAAGCAACCCTTATACATTTGAAGCATGAAATTTAATTGCTAAATCCCTAAGTATGATTTTAGTATTGTAATTATGTTATTCCCACATGTTTCACCCATTCCTATGTTTAAGTCCATGAATTTCTTACCATTTGAATTTCAAATTAAGATTATAAATTATTTCAAGTGGAAAGCATTATAGTATGTTTTAAATATTATAACTTCCATATCATATTCATATGAATACAGAATAAAATCCTCAGTTTATGATTTGGTCATGTGATCGTGCTATTTTTTCATGTTTAAAAAGAATCCCCATGTTAAACTCTTAGTCCCCATGGGTTTGATGAAGTGCTTGAGTAAATAATTCTGAACAATGATTTTCTTCCATGGTTTCAAAGCTTGATTTCCTTCCATGGTTTCAAGCTTTCAAAGCTTTCAAGTGATGAAGTGCTTAGGTAACTACCCAAAGTTTAGCTATTTACTTAATACTCAGTTAGTCGTCAAGATCAGTTACTTGTCTAGTTAAGTTAGTTCAGTCCAGTAATCAGTGTCATTCAGTTAAAAGTAGGATTCAGCACCGAGCGAACCTAGAGATAGGGGATCACCTGCCAGTTAGGACTGGGTCCTTAGGAGCAATCCCTAAGTTCCAAAACTATGTAGCCAGGGTAGGTTATAAGTTGTTACCCGCTAGGTTAGGACTGACAGTCTCAGGGATCACTCGCCAATTTAGGACTAATCTCAAGGTTCATTCGCTAGATTAGGACTGACTCTACCACTATTGTTGGTACCCATGACAAAGTACTAACACATTTCCAACTTGGGTCTCAGGGTGGACCCCGATCAGCTCAAACTGAGGCACGTCGGTTAGATGATACCTCTTACAGTTTCAGTTTTAGTATTCAGTTCAGAATTTAGTTCATCCTTGCTTGACCATAACATATAGTTTATCAGTTATTCAGTTATCATATTTCAGTGTTTCATTTTATTGATAATTTCAGAACTTATTTTATGCTTGGTTATGTATTCTCAGTCTTTACAATTTTCTTGCATTTTTACTCAGTACCTTATGCTATACATTTAGTTAGTTATTACTCATGCACATGAACCCATGTATATCAGACTAACCTCATTTAGTATACCAGTATATTCAAAGTACTGATCGTATATTCGTTTCTTGCGCTATGATGTCTGATATCATAGGTTCAAACGCTCAAATTCCCGATCGTACTTAGACTTTTTAGTGCATCAGCAACAACAGCCTTGGTGAGTCTTCATCATTCGAGGATGAGTTATCTTATATTCAATTATTTCAGTAGTTTAGTTATTTAGTCAGTCAGAGTTAGTTGGGGGCTTGTCCCATCAACTCCACAGTCAGACAGTTTAGAGGCTTTAAGACTAGTACAGACAGTTGGTCAGTTTTCAGTTGTGATTATCAGTCATTTTATTAGTATTTCCAGTATGTTTTCAGACGTTTTAAACCATGATTCAGTATTGATTTCAGTTATTAAAACCTTATGGTATTTTAGTTGAATTTCGCACATGTTGTTTATCAGTCTTATTCAGTGCTCATAGCAAGTACCCGCTCATAGGTTAGCTTATGCTCTCTTAGGACCGTAGGCACCCTGTGGCATCCAGGGTGTACTCCCGGGGAGTTACAAATTTGGTATCAGAGGCTACAATATGTGTTTATGAAAAGTTTTTCTTCTTTTATATCTCAGATCCTGCTATAGAAAGGTCCTCTAAGAAAGTTATACAGATTCTCATCTTGCACTATTCATGCCAGGCCCTCCTTATTTTTAAGGTAACAAAAACAATCAAGCTTAAATCCTTATAGATAGAGATTTTATCAAACAATTATGTAATTGTATGTTGGCTTGAAAGTATCCAATCAGTGCCTTTATGTTCCAAAGTATGAAGGATTTCATTCCTGATTCATGAAAATCATGCATTTATCCAAAGTTAGATGTACTTTTGGATTCCTTCTCAGAATCCTATGATAGAATATGATCTAGAATTTTAAGGAGTTTAGCAACAGTAGTAGAGTTGGGATGCTGTTATCTGAATTCGGGCAAATTATATTTTATGGGGCTTGTCATATGAAAGGTGAATCAGTAGGCTTAAAGCAGTGTATGCAAGAATTTAAGTTTGTTAATTCAAAATATATGTTGTAGATGTGATATTTGTAGGCTATGATGAAAGTAGTATAGTTATTAAAGATATGGGGATATCCATGTTATGTGTTAGAATCTAAGTTTGAATCTTTGAAGGTTGAGGTAATAATAAAGGGAGTTTAAAATTCTTAGTTAGTCAATTTTAAGTTGTTACATAATGATTTTTTGGGCTATAGAGGGCTAAGAGTTGTATCTTAGAAGAAAATACTTGGAGCAAGTTTTACATTATCGAGCATATTTATTCAGGGTGAGTTTACCAATTGTATGTATTATTATGCCCCAGATCCTAGATTAAAGTGGTGGCAGTTCAGTTTAGAGATGTTGATTAAGTGGTTCCCAGACTTAGAATGATGGCTTTAAGCTAAGGGGGAGATGATAGATCAAGTAACCAAGTCAGGCTCTCAGATTCTAGTAGTGATGCCAAGTATTAAAGAAAATCAGTAAGGGAAGAAGATATCCGGCCCATTCTTATCTCAGTGCAAGGTTTTTCAGTCATCACTATATCTACTCATGCCTTACATGTCAGCTCCATCATCATAATTCATATTTATGCACATTATAAAGAACCATATACACTTCTAGTCCCTAGTATAAGGGATTCCAGTTTGCTCAGCAGTAAGAAACCGTGTTTAATGAATTTATGAACTCCAAAAGAATCAGGTCATGTCGCTCAGAACTCATGTACTCATGCTTTACTGTATGATCAGTTCCAATACTCATGCTACACTCTTAGTGATCAGCAAAAAATCAGATGCTACACTCTTAGTGATCAGCAAAAAATCAGACTTTTGTTATGTATATCCTTAGCTTTGATTTCTTTAATGAATTCATATCGTGGATACTGTATTCCTCAGGCCTCAGTTTCAGATCCCAGATATTCAGTCATAATTCAGTTTGTAAGTGTCCCGTGCATCATCTCAATCTTTCCTTAGTATTTTAGCCAAGTCAATATCGGGGGAGGGAGGGGTGAACTAACCCCAGGGGGAGACATCATAATGCCCCAAGTTTTAATGTCCTAAATCTCTCATATTTTCTTCACGAAACCAAATCCATCTTTAGGTAATGGTTACTCATTAGTGAACTCTCTCGTCCTATCTCATCCTTATAACCATTGTCATGTCATTCCTTGTACTCAAGAAATATATTTAGTTCATAATATTCAGTTCATGTATCATGTTTTAGAATCAATTATGCAATCATGTTTTCAGTCATGCATGTTCAAAATATAATCTCATTTACCTTTGTACAGTACTATCAGTCTAACCAGTCTCATTCGAAGATGAATGTTCCTAAGGAGGAGATAATGTAACACCCCATATTTCTGGGCTAGTCTTTGAACCGTTGCTACTATGTGTATAAACCATAATCCAAATGATTCCCATTTTAATATAAGTTTCATGATCGTTATCCTCTTGTTTGATGTGTTTTCAAGCTTAAAAATGTTCATAGGAATCACATAGACAAATTTGAGCTAAGAGCCTTTCATTCGTCCAAAGCTTAGTATTCAATTCTACAAGGGTCTAGTTTGAACATGTGTAACATTTTATATACATAGAAATTTGCAGTTGAAGACCCACCAAATTTTAGATAATTGAATTAGCTTTCCAACTATACCAATTTTGCCTTAATCCAATACCCTAGTGAAAAGTTATGGCATTTTTGGTGAAAGGTAGTAAGGGGTCACGATAGCCCCGCGCCGCAATGACTATCCAACCCGACTGAGGGTCGAGTCACGAGGGTTGATGAACCCAACTAGTGTTCACGCCGCGAGGGCTATTCCCCTTATTTTTAGCTTATTAAGGGTCAAGGGTTACTTTGGTCCTTTCCCCTCAACCCCAAACATCCAAAGCATGAATTATAACACCCAAAAAGGGCATTATTTGCCCATCTTCCTCAAATCAACTCATGTAAAAACCCTCTTCCATTCCCAAGAACAAAAATCCAAGCATCACCATTCAAGAACCTTCAAGAAAAGTTATTTTCTTTCAAGATTTAAGCTTTTGAGGTCTGCTAGATGTTCATCCATGGGCCCTTTTTCACCCATGGAGTCCAATAATCCATCTTTTATGTTTTAAACTATGAAATTACATGTTTATAATGATTTATCTCCTTGCAACTTTTATGAATTTCTATTATACATGATGTTTACTATCTATTTTTATTGAAAGCAACCCTTACACATTTAAAGTATGAAATTTCATTGTTAAATCCCTAAGTATGATTTTAGTATTTCAATACGCTATACCCGCATGTTTCACTCATTCCCATGTTTATGTCCATGAATTCTTACCATTTGAATTTCAAGTTAAGATTATAAATTATTTCAAGTGGAATGCATTATAGTATATTTTAAATATTGTGACTTCCATATTATGTTCATACGAATACAGAATAAAATCCTCACTTTATGATTTGGCCAAGTGATTGTGCTATCTTTTCATGTTTAAAAATCATCCCCATGTTAAAGTCTTAGTCCCCATGTGTTTGATGAAGTGCTTAAGTGAATAATTGTGGACAATGATTTCCTTCCACCGTTTCAAAGCTTTCATGTGGTCCTATTGTTATTGTTATCGAGTCCTGGGGGGTATGAATACCCAAAGTTTTACTGTTTACTTAGCACTCAGTTAGCCATCATGATCAGTTACTTGTCCAGTTAAGTTAGTTTAGTCCAGTAATCAGTGCCATTTAGTTGGGAGTAGGATTCAGCATAGAGCGAACCTAGGGATGGGGTCTCATCCGCCAGTTACGACTGGGTCCTTAGGAGCAATCCCTAAGTTCCAGAACTATATAGTAAACGTAGGTTATAAGATGTCACCTGCCAGTTTAGGACTGATACTCTCAAGTATCACCCATTAATTTAGGACTGATCTCAGGGGTCACCGCAAGATTAGGACTGACTCTACCACTATTGTTAGTACCCATGGCACAGTACTAACGCCCTTCTAACTAGGGTCATAGGATGGACCCCGATCAACTCAGACTGGTACATGTTGGTTAGATGATACCTCCCACAGTTTTAGTTTCAGTATTCAGTTCATAATTCAGTTTAGCCTTGATTGACCATAGCGTATATTTTATCAGTTATTTAGTTATCAGATTTCAGTGTTTTAGTTTATCAACTATTTTAGAACTTATTTTATGCTTGGTCATGCATTCTTAGTCCTTACAATTTTTATGTATTCTTACTCAGTACCTCATGCTATATATTCAGTCAGTTATTACTCATGCACATGAACCTATGTGTATCAGCCAAACCTCATTTAGCATACCAGTACATTCAATGTACTGATTGTATACTCATTTCTTGCGCTATGATGCCTTATATCATAGGTTCAGATGCTTTAATTCCCTATCGTGCTTAAGACTTTTCAGTGCATCAGCAACAACAGCCTTGGTGAGTCTTCATTCTTCGAGGACGAGTTATCTTATATTCAGTTATATCAGTAGTTCAGTTATTTAGTAAGTCAGAGTTAGTTGGGGGCTTGTCCCATCAACTCCACAGTTAGACAATTTAGAGGCTTTCAAACTAGTACAGACAGTTGGTTAATTTTTAGTTGTGATTATCAATGGTTTTATTAGTATTGCCAGTATGTTTCCAAACATTTTAAATTGTGATTCAGTATTGATTTCAGTTGTTAAAACCTTATGGCATTTCAGTTAAAATTCCACACATGTTGTTTATCAGTTTTATTTAGTGCTCACAGCAGGTACCAACTTATGGGTTAGCTTGAGGTCTCTCGGGACCGTAGGCACTATGTGGTATCCAGGGTGTACTCCCGGGGAGTTACAAATTTGGTATCAAAGCCTAAGGTTTTACAGTATCTTAGGAAGTCTGAAAGTGACATTGAGTAGAGTCTTGTGCATGTGTGTAAAGCGCGCAACACTTATGAACAAAAGGCTACAAGATGTGTTTAGGAAAAGTTTCCCTTCTTTCATATTTCATATCAGGTTATAGAAAGGTCCTCTAAGAAAGTTATACAGATTCTCATCTTGCTCTATTCATGCCAGCCCCTCCTCAAGGTAACAGAAACAATCAAGCTAAAATCCTTACAGATAGAGATTTTCTCAGACAGTTATGGGATTGTATATTGCCTTGAAAGTATCTCATCAGTGCCTTTATGTTCCAAAGTATGAAGGATTTCATTCATGATTCATGAAAATCGTGCATTTATCCAAAGTCAGATGTGCTTTTAGATTCCTTCTCAGAATCCTATAATAGCATATGAACTAGAATTTGAAGCATGAAACCAGGAGTTTAGCAATAGTAGTAGAGTTGGGATGGTGTTATCTGAATTCGGGCTAATTATATTTCATGGGGCTAGTCATATGAAAGGTGAATCAGTAGGCTTGAAGTAGTGTATGCAAGAATTTAAGTTTGTTGATTCAAAACATATACTGTGGTTATGATATTTGTAGGCTATGATGAAAGTAGTATAGTTATTAAAGATGAAAAATCTAAAAATGTTGCCTTTGACAAACACATGCATTTCATCTTGATTTTCTTGCTCGACCTCAAGCATAAGAATACATTCGGTAATTTGTCCAATATAATTGGACAGTGGGATGTTGAGATAACATCCAAAAATTTTCTTTGCAAATAAGTCTATAACTTCTTGACCGACAACATCTTTAATCTCATCTATAAACTTTGAATTGTAAATACTTCCAAATCTTAAAGGATGCGGTGGAATTTTCTCTATAACTTAAATCAATCCCTAAAAGAAAACATCAAAATAATAAAATAACAAGAGATACATATAAATGCATAAACAGAAAACCGGAGATACAAGATAATACAATATGTATCTTTAAGCTCACTAACATGTATCTTTTGTATGATTATTTCACTAAAACATAAAAAATAAGAGATACATATAAATGCATAAACAGAGAACCAGCTGTACAAGATAATACAATAGGTATCTTTAAGCTTACAAACATGTATCTTTTGTTATGCTTATTTCAATAAAACTTAAAAAACACAAGATACATATAAATGCATAAACAAAGAACCAGATATACAAGATAATACAATATGTATCTTTAAGCTTACAAACATGTATCTTTTGATATGCTTATTTCAATAAAATTTAAAAAATACGAGATACATATAAATGCATAAATAGAGAACTAGAGATACAAGATAATACAATATGCATCTTTATGCTTACAAACATGTATTTTTTGTTATGGTTATTTCAGTAAAACTTAAAAACACGAGATACATATAAATGAATTAACAGAGAGCCAGAGATACAAGATAATACAATATGTATCTTTAAGCTTACAAACATGTATCTTTGGTAGGCTTATTTTAATAAAACTTACAAAATATGAGATACATATAAATGCATAATCAAAGAACCAGAGATACAAGAAATTGAAAAAAGTAACATGTATGTCTAAATATGTATCTCAGCCTAATTTTGCCCAGATCTAAACATGCAAATACCTTTGGAAGCCCATCTCTAGAAATAACTTCAACAATTCTTCTTCTTTTAACATGAACTTTACCTCCGGAACTATTAGATCCTCTTTTCTTGGAAACATGCACTTCTTTTTTCTTAGCTTTTCTGGCATGCTTTTCACACAATTTTTTCATCGTAGATGGATCGTTTCTAAGTTTGGATCTATTTTTATTAAAATCATCAGATTCGTTGTCAAAAATACCAGGAACAAAGTTTACAACTTCTTCATATTATTTGATATTGTTTAATTGAGAGATTTCAAAGCTAAAAGATGGTCCCGAATATCTATTCATTATGTTAATATAAATAATATACACTGAAAAAATTGATAATAAAAGACTTAATTAAATAATGTCACCGAATAGCACTTTGTAAAAAATGGTATCAATTTACTGCTTTAAAAAAATCATAAGATATGATAAGAAGATATTGAATATGATTTTAGGAGAAAATTTTAGCATAATTCAAAAGTTTGAATTCGAGAAAAAAGAGGGGTTAAAACCGCAGCACAAAATCAGGCGTTGAATGAGAAGAAAATCGTTGCTTAATTTGGTAAAGTTGTAACCGGTAAAAGGAAGTTTTTAACATGTATCTCAACTTTTAACTACATAAGGTAAAAGTAGTAAATGTTGGGATATTTGTAAATTTTTTAAAGTGAAGGAATTTTTAGTAGTTTTGTAACTTAAGTTGTTCTTTTATGAAATTTTTCCATAAATAAAACGGTCGAGTCTATGGACAATAAATTTTAATTAAAAAATTCAAAACATCTCTAATATATTAACCGTATGAAGACCCTTAGAAAAGTGATTTGAACTTTTTGTCCTTCATTAAAAGACCCTCCTTTAGACAAAATTATCTTTTCACTATTTTTTAATTTATTATTTAATTATTTTTATTATATTAACTAGACTTCTAAAATAGATGGGACTCCTAAAATATATATAAGGAGAATCAATTAATATTTTTCTTTGTATAGATCAATTAGAAAAATACTCCTAGAATAGGATAGAAAAATACTCCTAAAACAGGGCCCTATTAGAGAAATACTTCTATAAATATTGAGATCCACGTTAAACTAGAGAAGAAATTGTTTACTTATTGAGAAAATATGATTGATGTTCATCTAACTTGATTCAATTGCATGACTAGATTGGTGGATGCTTAATTTTCTAACCCTCAACGTTTTCACTATTTTTGTCAACATAATAAGATTCAACGTGTATGGATATATATATATATATATATCTTCTTTATTTTCATTCAAGTCAATCTTTAGTGTCAAAATTTTCGCTCAGACAAGAATTATTTTCATCAAAACTGAAGCTTTGTGATCATTATTGTACTATTTAGTTGTATTTTATAGGTCACAGATGAATTTACAGGTGGTAGATGAATGTCGTCCAGCTTTGAGGAATTTTTTTAGTTAAAGGTTAGATTTATTTGTATTGTTTTCATATCTCAGTTTTGAGAATTTTTTTGTGTAAATGTAAAGTTTAGTTGTATTATTTTGATATCTCTATTGCTGTATTATTTTATTATAGTTTACAGGTGGTAGATGAGTGTCGGACAGCGATACATAAACAATGTACGAAATTGAAAACTAAACTACGATACGAATACGAAAGCTAAAGATAGATAGAGAAGCAATAAGATAGACACGATGCAAGGAATTGAAAGCAAATAAAGGGTGTATCAAAACCCTAAACCCTCAATCAATTAAACCGAACAAAGCACCTAAATATTACATAAACCTCAAGGGAATCGATTCCCAAGCAACCCACGTTTCTAAATAAAAGATCAACACAAGAAAATCCATGCTTGCCTCACACTCTCACAAGTGTTAAAATTAATAATTCAACATAAACTACCTATTAAAATGAAAAGAAGTCCTATTTATAGTCTAGGATAGGTTATTATATCATATAGGCCTAAAAGTGACCCATTTAGGAAAAACAAACACATAGAAGCCCATTAGGCATTTGCTTGAGCATATGGAGCGCACGTGGGGCACATCCCAAGGGTATAATGGGCTTTTTTGACCCGCTCTAGAGGATCTAGAGTAGGTTGGGCGCACCTCCAACGCGGATAGGACAGATCTCCTCTTTTGGGGGATTTCTAGCCTAATTTGGTCTTCCATTTGCCTCTCTAACGCCCCTTCTGTCTCCTTGGTCATCATAATCATCCAATGGATGCCTTTAGATAGCTCTCAATAATTCTTCAAGTGTTATTTGACCCGTAAGCATCTTATCTAGTAACCTGGAGGCCATTTGTCTTGTATCATCCTCCCCTTCTTGAAAATGATTTGACCTCGAATCTAAACCTTGCAAGACTAAAAGAAGGACAAACAAACACAATATCCTCATAGCATGAGGGTTAGAACTATCACATTCAATAATACCATCATGCCAAGGTTGCACATTCTTAAAATATAACCAAGCATCAAAATGATCAACAAAGGATGTATAACCCCACAAAGTAAGAGCTACTTGTTCATTCAAGAGATTTGGACAAAAAGGTATGTTAGAGGAACCATGGTCATCAATCAAACACTCATGAAGGTTCACATGGGTTCCAAATCTCAATAAGCATAAAACCCCTCTATGACTCTCATTTTTGTTGGAGACCCTTCCCTTACACAACTTTGGTCCCTCAAAGAGATTATAAATCTTCAAGAAAGACTCTCCATCATAGGGATAAGTTCCAATCATTTCACCCATGGTTGGAATGCCTTCTTTCCCAAGCACCAAGTGGTGTGGAGAAGAACCACCACATTTAAAATGATCACAGGGGTCAAATGGGTAGAGTGTCCATGGACATGGGTTTAGAAAGCATTTCCCCCCCCCCCCCAAGATTACCGCCAATACAATTATTTGTACCCCTCTATACTAGCGTGATCCTCAATAAAGGCAATTAGAGGGTCATTCTCATTCAATCAACCAACAATCTCAATATCACCATTCACTTGAGGTCCTTTAAACACTTCACAAACCTTCCCAAGTGATGTCTTAGGTTCACACACAAGTCGGTCCTCATGACTTCCACAAGACAATATACTATCACTTATCTCAATGTCTTTAACACTAGGTGGACACAAATCGCTCTTACTAGAAGAGTCAATTTTGTAATCATAAGTATCAACTAGTGTTTCATGCTTTCAAGTTGTACATTATCATCATAAAGTATGGAGATATTAAGCTCACTTAAAGATAAACTATCTTCCACACTTAGTTGGCTACTAGCCTCATTTACTAGAGTACAAGAGTTAGTTTGATTACCTTGAAGTTAGTTTGGAGCATGTCCACTCAAAGAAGCTCGGGAATTTGGTGGATTGGATAAGACGAAGTTAGGGGATTGTAGGTTATCTATTATTTTATCTATCATTCTTGAGAGTGAACTTTCCATGCTTTCCATACTTTGATTTATATCTTGTTTCACACTCATTATAGCCTCCATTATAGCTTCCATGGTAACCTTTCCCAATGTCATATTACCTAGAAAATAAATACTAAACAAAAACAAAGACAACAAAAAAGTTAAAGTTAAAGAGATCAACCTCATAAGCTCTCAAAGTTCACACCTTTTTTTGTCACTCAATTGGCGTCGCAAGCGTTGATAGGTTTTTTGTTTTCCAAGGAGAATGGTTAGTACCAATTGTGGCTTGAGGTAGTAATAGATTCTTGTTTGAAATTGAAAAGAAAAAACTCAAAAATAACTAACGAACTTGAATCTAGAAGGTTCAACAAAAATAAAAGAGAAAAGCACACAAAAACGGATAAGAAAGAATTGAACTCTAGATCTAATTAATCAACTAATAGATCAATTATTAGTTGTTAATTAGTGTTTAAGAATCAAAATATGAAGTTAAGAATCATGAAATGAAGTTAGATTGATGGAACCTTGCAAAAAGTGTGTTGAAAAGGGTGATCTGCGCTTGAAACAAGCCGAAGCGGATCGGGAGCAGATCTAGAGCATATGGGGGCCATCACCAATGCATAAGCTACTATTTTGGGCTGCCCTTGACCCACTTTAGCAGGTTGGGCGCACATCCAAGGCACCTCCAAGGCAGCTCAGCCGAAATGCTTGCACAAGGGGCCAAAATGTACTTGTTGTGGTCCCTTTTTATCTTCTTCTCTTGGAATATTCTTTTAATCTTCAAAGGTGCTCCTGTACTAACACTTTTGTACACTTTTTATTTATCCTTTTTGGATCAAACAACAACTTTTTGCTGAGATTCAACTTGAATATATGAATCATCTCAAGAACACCAAGAACAATTTTGAAAATCCAAAATGCACAACTTCTTTGTTTTGGCTCGGAATTCTACGAAATTTTAACCTTAGGCTCTCATCAACATAAGAAACATATTACATGCATCATTAGCCTTCAAAACATCTACAAAACTTTCAAATTTTCAAATCCACTTGTATTTCCTTCAACCTTTAAAACTGTAAAAATGGTGGATTTTTCAAACTTCTCCAAATGACACCATCTTTTAACCCT
The DNA here is from genome assembly GCF_002878395.1 of Capsicum annuum. Lineage (NCBI taxonomy): Eukaryota > Viridiplantae > Streptophyta > Magnoliopsida > Solanales > Solanaceae > Capsicum > Capsicum annuum. The sequence goes on from NC_061121.1 coordinate 32,553,560, forward strand.
AAGATTGTTTCAACCATGGAAACACCTTTCAACTTCTTCGACCTCAAATTTCAACCAAAAATTTTTAGATCTAAGAACCCATTTATTCAAATTTCAAGAAAGCAGTGGTGATTTCTTCTAAATGCACTTCCAAACACACTAAATGACCAAGTTCCAATCTAAATATCCCTAAATGAAACAAATCTAGTGTAGAAACAACAAGAAGGACTCAATAACATAAATTGTTTTGGAGGAGTTTTCTTAAAAATATTTTTGACATACTTTTTTTTAGATAACAAACCCAAAATTGACTTCGTGGGAATGAAATCAAGCTCGGCTTTGGTACCAATTGATACACGAATAATGTATGAGATCAAAAACTAAACTACGATACGAATACAAAAGCTAAAGATAGATAGAGAAGCAATAAGATAGACACAATGCAAGGAATTGAAATCAAATAAAGGGTGTATCAAACCTTAAACCCTCAATCAATTAAACTGGACAAAGCACCTAAATCTTACGTAGATCTCAAGGGAATCGATTCCCAAGAAACCCACGTTTCTAAATAAAAGATCAACACAAGCAAATCCACGCTTGTCTCACACTCTCACAAGTGTTCAAATTCATAATTCAACATAAACTACCTATTAAAATGAAAAGAAGGACTATTTATAGTCCAGGATAGATTATTACATCATATGGGCCCAAAAATGACCCACTTAAGAAAGACAAACACATAGAAGCTCATTAGGCATTTGCTTGAGCATATGGGGCACACTTGGGGCATATCCCAACGGTATAGTGGGTTGTTTTGACCCGCTCTAGCGGATCTAGAGCGGGTTGGGCACACCTCCATAGCGGAGAGGGCGCATCTCCTCTTTCGGGGGCTTTCTAGCCCCATTTAGTCTTTCATTTGCCTCTCTAACGTCCCTTGAGTTTCCTTGGTCATCATAATTATCCAATGAATGCCTTTAGATAGCCCTCAAGAATTCTTCAAGTGTCATTTGACCCTAAGCATCCTCTCTAGAAACTCGGAGGCCATTTGGCTTGTATCAGGCGGCTTGAGAAAACTTTTGTGTAAAGGTTAGATTTAATTATATTATTTTGCTGTCTCTATCATCGTATTATTTTTTTACAGTTTACAGGTGGTAGATGAATGTCGATCGTCTATGAGAAATTTTTCAGTAAAGGTTAGGTTTAATTAAATAAATTCTCCAAAAGATGTTGAATTTAATTATTATATTCATCTTTATTATTTAGAGAAATATCCTATTTAGTGTAACGTTTGAATTCAATAAAGTGGGGTACACGCACGAGGCGCATACACCTAAACTAGTATTACTATAAACATGCATCAACTAATAAGAGTAGTGTCGTAAATAGTCATATCAATAATTGTTTTCTTGATGTGTGTGTCATATCAAAAAGTAATAAGTAAAAGCGAACGAGAGTATCAACTCTAAATAAATGCTATTAATTAAACTAGTACATAAAAGAATTAATTGTAACACATTAATGTCATATTTTGTTACAATATCATAATATATTTTCATAGGAGTAATTTATTTAATTTCTTAAATATATTCTATGTTATTTATCTCCGTAAATTTATTCTAACATCTACACGTGTATAGGTCTGGCAGACCCTATTTCATATTAAATGTCATGGATAAAATATTCGTCCAATCCTGATACTAAGTTCATTTGAAAGTGTAGGTTTTGGCAGAGCCTATGTTGTGAGTGAATTAAAATTCTTTTTTTTCTCATTCGGTGTTCGATACTCATATTGAAACTCGATTAATTTAAATTGGTATTGGATAGGATTCATTTGGAGGTAGCGCTCCACATCAAAGATTTTTCATACCCAGAGCTCGAATGCGAGACCTCGGATTAAAAGAGAAGCAACCCTAACCACTGTACCACATCCGTTGGTGGTGAATAAAAACTCAAACCTTTTTATTTAACAACTCTGGGTGGTTATATCATATTTTATTATTTTCATATTATTTGATAAATACAATATTTAGGTCGATTATAACTTTTTTATTTTTAAATAGTATCACACATTATAGATTTTAAGAATAAACTTAAAATAGGGATAATACTCACAAAAATATCTGAATTTTGACTGAATTTTCAGTTGAGGATACTGAACTTTGCGGGGTTTCTATTACTCCTAGACTTTTTTTGTCGTATTTTAATGGCATATATCTGCCCACTTAGACACGTATAAATATGAGGTTGACACGTGTATTACACGCGCCAATACACGTGTTAAAACGAGATTGACGCGTGTATTACACTGTCAGCCGCCGAAACTGGATATAGAGTTTCGGGGGGGAGGGGGGGAATTAAATCTACTTCAAAAAGTCTAGGGTGTAATAGGACCCTCGCAAAGTCCAGTATGCTCAACTGAAAATCTGGTCAAAGTTCAGATATTTTTATGAGTATTATCCCTTTAAAATATTATAAAGAAAAATAAAAATATCAGGATAGAGTATTATAGCAAAAGCGATAGTGAGGATAAAATAAAATTAATAAAAAATAATGACCCACACCAAAATAATCATTATATAAAATGAGATTTCTCATTATTCAATAGTATCAAAATATTTAAGTAATAATCAAAATAAGTATATTATATTTAAAGTGAGTGATAAAGTACTTTTTTTAAAAAAAAATTGGGGGTAGGGGAAGGAGAATGGAGGAGGGGATTATAGTGTGGAGAATCGAACCCACCAATAAGGTGGAAGTTCAAGTAACTAACCAACTAAACTATTAAGATAAACTTGAATTGGCCAAGATTAAAGAACAAAAAGATCGTTTGGCCGAACAGATTAGCCCCCTGATTGAATCGGAGAAGGCACGCCTAGTTCGAAGGTTGTGGCACCACAACTTGGGTGAACTTCCATCACCACCGAGGAGCCGTTCTTGCGAGAAGCAAGGGATGTCGTGAACGTATACAACAATCATCAAACAAGTTGTTTAAAATGTAATAATTAATATTAATTGTTACACTCGTTCCACCCTACTTTTTTAAAGTATAGGAGCACAATATTGCTGGTTCCAAATACGACCAGCCGTAATATGACGACCAACATATTTAAGATGAGATTTTAATTTTATATCCTAATAGCAGTATAAACTCAATAATGGATGATCGGAATTGAGAAAATTGTAAAAGTAAAATATCATTAGGAATAACTTTGATCATTGAATAAGTTGAGTATCAGAGTGACATTTGTAAATATATATTTTGTCAATTATAACTTGTGATGAATTTAACACGATAGATAAAGAATGTATATTGTCAAAGTCTTACCCGTCTGTCATATTTTGAGTCTTGAAACTCAATTTTGGCTCACTTTTTTCTTTTTAATTATTTTTTTATACTTCTTAATTCTAAATAATTTTCTAAAATAAATTCATATTTAATTTTTATAAATTTTTGAAGAAAAAAATAAGAGATGGTTTATTTGTCCCTATCATGTTTTAAAATATTTTAATTAAATATAAGTAGTTATTTAATATCAAAAGTCACACAAAAAATATTTTGATACTAGCATTCACGTTCTTCTTCTAATTGTATTTTCATATTGTATTATTATTATTATTATATTTATTATTATTATTATTATTATATATATTTGAATTAAAAAATTATTAAGACTAAACATGTATATTAAATTTATATGTGTATGTATTAAAAATCAATTAGGACAATAAGAAGTATTGATAAAATTAACTTTAGTGAAAAAAGAGTATTTGGATCAAATATAATTCAATCCCAATCATATCTTCAAGATCCAGTTCTATTCACCCATTCCAGACCAAAGAGGCCCAATGTTTGGCCCAAAACCCGTTCTATTTTAAGACCCAAAATCAACCAACCTTCCATCCACCTAATCAATCCACTTCACATCTCATCCACCAATAACGTGTGGCCACATCAAAGAAGAAACACAATCCTTGTCAAAAGAAGAACAAATTCATCTTGACTGTTCAAATCCTTTTTATCCAAGGGCCGTGAATTTTTCAGTCTATATATTCATATATACCGTTAATATATATTAATATAGTGATTTGCTTAATCGCTCATGTACCAGTCATTAATTAAGTTTGTTTATTTTAAAATTTTGATTTTTAGTTATTCTAATCTAAGTTATTTTCTTTGTTTATTTTCACTTGTCCACTATTTCAAATAGATTTTCACTATTATTTGTCATTTTCAGCTTATCAAGAAAGCAAATTATTCTTTATCATATTTTATCATTAAAATTAGTTACTTATTCGTCAAATCATTTTTTTTAGACCTATATTACTTCCATTTGAAATAACTTGTCACTTTTTGATTTGACACACCACATAAAAAATAAATTGACATAGTGACTTTAAAATATTGCCTCTATTAATAGGTATTGGTTGAAATTGATAATTTGAGATTTCAAAAAATATTAGTAAATAAACTAAGGGTAAAACAACTTGGGGCATTTTTTTTGGTGTTGCAGAGCCTGTTTATAGTGTCTTTACTCATTGATCATGTAAAAGTTTGGGATGCCGAATTCAAAGCTGTAACTTTTATCCTTATCAAAGATCTAGTTTGACAAAAAAAATATGGGAAAAACATGATTTTTTTTTTCTTTGTTTTATAAGGAAAAGAGATAAATATACCCTCGAAATATGACAAATGGTACGTGTATATTCTTTGTCATATTTTGGGTAATGAAATGTTATATATACCCCTACAGCTAATGAAATGTTATATATATGCCTCACTCTAATGGTAGGGGCATATCTGTACCTAAAGTATGACGAAGGATATATACGTACCATTTATCATAACTCAGGAGTATATATATCCTTTTTCTGTTTTGAATATTTTATCCCAAATAAATTCACTATCCGACCCAACAAATTCATAGAATACGATTCCAAATCAACTCGACACGCCTTCTATTTCTTGCTTCAAACTTGATACTTTCTCTGTTTTTTTCTTAAACGTGAAGCTTAGTCTAATTGCAGTGATCGATCGATGCTGCTACTTGGTGTTTATTGGTTGGAGAGAGTAGAGATTAGGTCGAAGGTGTCCAAAACTAGGGGTACGGTGATGGTTCACTAGTTGGGTATTTTCGGTTCGATGAAGACGGTGGCTATATAGTGTTTCCCGATGGTAGGTAGTATTTTTTCGATGAAATTTCGGAGGTTCAATTTATTTTGTGTTATTTTTGGGTGTTATGGGTAATTTTTTTCTTAAAACTGGTAGTAGTGAGTGTTAATGTAGTTTGTGTGTATATCGATATAGGGGTGAAAAAAATACATTTGTTAGATAGGCGTCTCTTGAATTTTAATTGGGACCGGATCGATTAGTTGGTTTATTGGATCCAATAGTAGGTTAGGATTAATTATTTGGGATCAAAAAATAAAAACGTAAAAGAGACAAATATACCCCTAGAATATAATATATGGTACGTATATACCCTCTGTCATACTTTGGGTACACATAAGATGCTAACGTTAGTGTTAGGGACATATACATACTATTTCATTAATGAAACAATAAAGGGACAAATATACCCCTAAATTATGATAAATGGCATGTATATACCCTTCGTCATACTTTGGTGTAACGACCCGAGACTACCCCCTAGTCGTCGAACGGTGCTTACGATCCCGAAGGACCACAAGTTAACCCATGAATGATATCTGCTCTGAGCACTGAATAATAGTACTGTAATTAATGCGAAAAATGGGCTGAAATGCCATAAGGTTCAAAATATCTGAACTACTGATAAATAAAAACATCTGATAAAAACTAAACATTGTTTGAAAACTAGTTTGAAAAGCCTCTAACTGAATCTATTTGAAAGTAGAGTTGATGGGACAATCCCCCAACTAACTGCATCTACTGAACTAATACATCTACTGAAAATATGAAATAGTATAATATCCTCGAATGACTAGGACTCACTGTTAAATCTACTGCTGTTGGCTGAACCTAAATATACTATGCGTGATCGGGAACCTGAGCGTCCGAACCTATGATATGAAACATCATAGCACAAAAAAGTATGCGTCAGTACGTGGTAATGTACTGGTATGCTAGATGAGGTAAGGCTGAATGCAAGGGTTCATATGCATGAGGATATAACTGACTAAATGAGAATAACTTAACATGAGAGTACGTGGAGAATCTGAGAATACTGTAAATACTGAGAATGCAATATGTGCATATACATATATATAAACTATAACTAAACTTTTCTTACGCTAAGCATTGAATTTTGATCACTGATTCACTGTATCTGACAGTCCTGATTCTGTAAAACAAAGCTGAGTTCTGAATTGAAGACTGAAACTGAGACTAAAACTGTGGGAGGTAATCATCTAACCGACATTCCCCTCTCTGAACTGATTGGGGTCCAACCTGTAACCCCAGCTGGAAGGGTGCTAATATCATACTCTGAGTACTAACACTAGAAAACCAGGATGCCAAGCCTAACTAACGGGTGACACCTGGGCGGAGCCAAACCTAATCTGACGGGTGACCCCTGGGAGGTAGTCAAGCCTAGTCTGATGGGTGACTCCTCATTTTGCGTTGGCTATGCAATTCTGGAGTATAGGGATGTCTACGGGGAATCCATCATCCCTACTCTTGCTCAGTGCTGAATCCTACTCCCAACTGAAAGAAACTGAACTGAGTATACTGGACTAGACTGGACTGAGACTGAGTTTATTGAGTTTTCCTAAGTTCTGTAATTGACTGAGTTCTACTGAGTTCTGTAATAGACTGAGAGTACTGATCGTAACATGACTGGTACTATTCTATAACTGATACTAGCTCTAGGTAAACAGCTAAATTGTCGGGTATTAAATACCCCCAGGACTCAATAGCATGAAAAGTAAAGCAAAGCATAATCCTGAATAACATAATAATGGTCACTTGGTCATAATTCATTCATAGAGCCATTTCATCAAACACTTGTAATGCATTAACTTGTACATGAATGGCATTACATAATAACATGTCATGCCTTCACTAGTCAATTCACATAAGCATTTCATCAAACACTTGCAGGGCATAAACTTGTACATGATTAAGATCTCATAATAACATCTCATGATTCGTCTATCTACTTCACATAGACATTTTAGCAAATACTTGGGGAGCATGAGTATTTCACATGATAATGGGATCACATAAACATCATGAATACAATAATTAATTGTAAATTCAAGGGTTTAGCATGTAATTCAAATAATTCCCCCTAAATACTATTCTATTTTTCGTGAATCTTATCATAATCATGGGTTGGAACCCAACTAATATTATAAACATGAATTCAATCTAATTCAAAGATGGAAATCATAAATACATCATCTTTGTACTTTGAAAAAGGATTCTTGGACTTCATGGATGAAAGGAACCCATGAATAAACATCTAACATACCTTAATTTGTGAGATTCCTGAAGTTCTTGAAGGATTTCTTGAGCTTGAGCTTGACATTGATTTCTTGAACTAGGGTTTCGCCCTTTGAGAGAGAATGGCTTGCTTCTTGAGAAAATAGTGAATAAATGAGAAATTTGTGCTCTTTTAGTGTTTGATTGCATGTTTAGGCTAACTGGGGGTGAAGGAAAACTACCTTAGTGCCTTTAAAATTAAAACTCAGAACTAACTGAAAATCTCGATTTTGTAAGTTGGCGCGACGAGCCGCTATCTCGCCTTGTCACTGGAAACTGACGATTGGGTACTGAGCTAATGGCGCGATGCGGTTCCATCACGGTGCCTTACTAATTGTGAATTTTCCCTTTGGCACGACGCGTCATGATCGCGTAGTCACACTGAAAAGTGATAATTGGGAAAAAGGCTAGTGGCGCGATGTGGTGGAATCGCGTTGTCTCACTGAAAAATGACAAATGCCATTTGGACTGCCTCCGCGATGTGCTAATGTACCAGGTGGTACACTTTCTTACTAAAATGGCTCCAACTCTTCGCCCGGGTGTTGGATTTAGGCGAATTTTGTATCGATGGAAAGCTTATTCAACATTAGGGACGAATTTTAAGCTTAGAAAAAGCATGGAGTGTTACATTTGGGTACGCATATGCCCCTACTGTTAATGAAATAGTAGTATATGTTCCTCACACTAACGGTAGAGGCATATATATGTGCAAGGACTATCTTCGAATAGGCTCTGAGGGGTGCTTAATACCTTTTTTTCGAGTAACCAAAACCTTTACTCATAATCCCAAACCTTTTCAAAAGATCATAAATAGAGTTATGACATTAAACAAATGATATTTCCAAATTTTTCCTTAAAGATTTAGGTGGCGACTCTAAAAAATGACTTTTCAAACTTTGAGTCACAACAACCAGCATATATTGTGCACTGCTTCAACTGCTTTGAATTAGGGCGCGAAGGCATTGTGGCTCTGCTGGAGAGCTAGACTTAGGTTTTGACCTAAGCAGACTTAGTTTAGGATTATTATTTGGAAATAACTTTTTTTAATTACATTACCTGTTTTGTTTACATTTATATCCTGCTTTTTTTGGAAGGATGCAAGTCAAATCCATACTTGTGTTCCTTATTCGTTTGATTAACACTATCTGTTACTGCTTTCTCATTTACATTTTTCTATTGAGTCTTTGACCGTACACACATCACATACTGTGGTTTATGGGGGGGAGGGGGGGTTCACACTTCTCCAAAAATTCTTTGGACTCCTTAGTTTTAGAGTCGTGCATTTAGGTTAGTGTACCTTCTCGTAATTATTCAATCTCACTTTGAAATATCTAGGAAAAATATTACTCTAGCAATAGGTTATGCGGCATAAACCTTAGGCGGGACAATCCAAGATATCATCGTCGCAACTAGGGAGTCACTCTTTTGTCAGAAGGCTATGAACCTTTATGACACACTTTGTGTTAGAACTGAGTCAGATAGTCCAGAAATCAAACATTAATGGATTCAAAATAATTGAATTGACCTTGTTTTAATTTTGTTGATGGACATATATAGAGTATTTTCAAAATTCTTCTTTCATCAGACACCATTTTCAAGTGAATAGTTGTGGAGTAATATCTAAACTAGCCGACGTTTCATACCCTTTTTCTCAAAATATAGAGCATTGTTAAAATTCTACTTCACCGAACGTCTTTCTCAAAGTCCATGAAAGTCGAGTGTTCTAAAAAATCTTTGTTTCTATTCAACTTTCTCTTCAAGTACATAGATATGGAATACTACTAAAACATCACCTATGCCTAACGTCTTTTTGATCCAAACAGACGTTGAATGCCATTGAGCATTCTTTCAATGTCTGAGTCCCTCTTTCTAGTCAACAGACAAAGAGTATTTTCTGGAACCCCACATTTATCTAACACCTTTCCTCATAACAATTAATGTGGATTATTATTCATCTCCACCAATTTTTAACTTTTTTCAGCAAATGACCATGAGGTATCGTCAATACTCATATTACGTTTGATATTTTCATCACAAGATGTTGATTCATCAATAACGAGACTTGAGATACTAACTTTTCAAAAGCATCATTTTGGCTCACTCTAACCAATTCATACTGATTGTACGTCTTCATTATCATCAACAAGGCCACTCTTGGCCTCGCTCATTAGATATATTCCCTCTTCCAGAAAATCCAAAATTGTTCTGAATTCAAAATGTATCAAAACCAAGATTTATCTGTAACAGTTTGTATGGACATAAGCCAACCTCTAGCAAAAAGAGGCTCCAAAACATAAGACACATTTACTTGAAATTATCCAAATGAGCTTGTCCAGTGACGTAAACTAAATCTTTACCTTTCATTTATTTTTTACATCAACTTGTCATTTTTTCTTTATTCCCCGATAGAGGTTAATTGTGCTGATTGATAGAACTAGACGAGGAACACCAATGTTATCAACCCGGCTAGAAGTATTCCAATACTAGCAAATGTATCAGGGACTTTCATAATACCACATGATATAGATAAGGACGAACATATTCTATGTGTGGAGTAACAATTTGAGACATTAAGAGGAGAACTGCATCGAGGTGGAGACCCTACACATCCATCCACGAGTAATCTACTGCGCCCTTTTCTTTTTCCATCACTAGAAACTCCGATACCTGAACATTATCTGTCAGTGCAAACTCCCACCACAACTATAAACTTAACAAATCCATCATACCCATTCACACCCATCAACTCCCAAAAATTTCCTATGCATCTGAAATCTTAACATTATTGCCTATGCTTTTATCGCCTCTGCTCACAACACTCCACAGACAAATAATGCTACCTTTCAAGAATTGTATGTTCTCCCATGGTGCATGACTGAAAAGCCCTCTTTTTCCATATTTGTTAAAGGTAGGTTCCATATTTAAAGTGGATAATGAAACATCTCTAGGAAACTCAAGGCAGTGAGCTTTTGAACTATAAAGATCCATGTATCAATCTAGATGTTGATTTTCTAGTCAAGTTCAAGCCACCTTAGTTCAACTTGTTTGATGAAACTGTGCGACCCCCACACTCATTTAAGAGCATATTGTGATGAATTGGTATGGATTGGCAAAAAATAGAAGCTCATAATGAAGTTGTTCATTAGAAGTCTGTCTGGTGAGGCTCTCGTATGTTACGCCGAACAAGACCCTCATCATTGGCATAAATGGAGCATCAGGGCTGAACACTTTATGAATTGCTTTAAGTTTAACATAGAAATTACACCTAATAAACTTTCCCTCATTAGTATACAGAAGAAGCTCTTTGAGTCATTCCAGGAATATGTTCAACGATGGAGATCTGAGGTAGGAAAATTCCAACCACCAATGGACGAAAGTGAATTGACGAAGTATTTTATACAAAGTCAAAAAAGGTCTATTTCAAAAGGATAAAGTCCACATTGGGACAAAAGTTTGCTGATTGTGTCAAAATGGGGAATTTTATAGAAGAGGCGATTGATTTTGAAAAGATTAGGTCGAAAATTAAATCAAGCAAATCTACTCAGATAGAGTCCATCCGAGGGGCCAATATGGAGAAAAAAGAAGTATTTGTTGTGATACCACACTACTCAATACCTAAATCTTCTCAATCATTTGAATATCTTGATAACCAATTGATACAGGTATCAACTCATAAACCGCATCGCATTCCAACCAAACTATCCTCAACCATGAGCTCCCACATACCAAAATTCACCACAACCATGTGTACCAATCCAAGTTTTAGTTCACCAAAATCAGACACCTTTTGCACAAGACAAAATCCAAAAGGTAAGTGTAATCGAAGTAGCACCCAATTTATTAAACCATTAACTCATTTGTATAAGAAATTGAGGGTTGTAAATTTGTTGTAACCCGAGCTGGGAAATATTCCTAACCCACTACCTAGATAGTTCGATGAAAAAAAATAATATGCTTTCCACTCTAGAGTTCAGGGTCATAACGTTAAAGATTATAGTAGGTTAAGGTACTGAATCGAGCATTTAATAAAGTTAGGGGCAACCCATTATGTCATAGTGCAACCGAATTCAAATAATAGTCCATTGATCAATCATGAAAATAAAGGAGTGCATATGACATAAAAGACACCATCATCCGCACCGAATTGAAAAAGCCTCTTTTATGAGGCACACTATAGAGAAGCACTCATTTCAGTAGAGATAAACAGAGATAAATTTCAAAGTTTATCAACTCAAAAGAAGTCAATAGAGTCCTACATTTGAAGTCATAGGATTCTCTTTAATTGTGATATAATAAAACTACATTCTAACCTAATTTCTCATAGTGTGATACACTGGCAGGCCTTATAGGGTTCGGTCATAATTAAGTAGAATCATTTCCCCTTACTGTAATTGGAACTATGTGCGATCTGATTTCCCTCGGTGGAATATATAGGCGACATACATAAGGCTCGGTCCCTTTATAATATAAAATTCCATCTCCCCCTAATGACAAGCAAAATTTGAACATGACGAGATCAAGAGGACCCGCTACCTTTCATTAAAGATATACTAAGACACACAACTAATATACTTAGATACATGACAGAGAATCATCAGGTGAAGTATCCCTAAAAGACAGGGGGAAAATTCTAAAAACGCTACAAAAATCAACGAAGAAAAGGTCTAAATCAAGTAAAGGCTAGTACGCTCGACTTGGAAGTATTACAATCAATGTTGATTTGTACCAAATAGCATAAACTGCAAGACATCAAATGGAAATAACTTCTCTGCAATATCGGAAGAAATGCACCAAGGGTCAATACGGAAGATACTCCCACCACTTAACACAAAGATTTTTTTTACAAATACTGTTAGAACATACTATCAATCTAAACGCTTTAGAATCACATTGATGATCAACACGGGATTGACTACACTCATTACATCAATTAAAAGGGGTCAACCGGATCTTTAGGTTGCACATGCCTATGAAAGAATAGGAACGAAAGTCCATATAACATAGAATAATAATCTGTACTGACAATTCCAAGGCGGATTTCCAAAGAAGAGATATGCTCAAAAGAATTCAAGCTTGGATTATGAATAATAGATTAATCATGAAATGACATCCAAATTGACTAGTCATACGACCGCGTAGTAAACCCAAAAAGAGTTCATATACGAAGAAACCCACAATATAAGGAGACTGTCATGAAGAATCCAAAGAAATATTCAGAATTTACGCAATGAAGGCTCATGCATATACCCAAGACTCTTAGTCCCACCAAAATATGAGTCATCGAGACTACATGTAAGGATAGATTACACAACGCGTTCACAATTTTTTTGCTCAAAACCATGCCACAAAAGAACCGTCCTTGGGATAGGAATTTCAAAACTTGATTTACAAAAGCATTAATTAAGGAATGCTTTGATTCTAATCGTTAGCTACAAGGGAAAAGAAATAGGATCTTGAAGACTCATACACAGAGCCATCGCTTCTGAAAATGACCAAATGAGCCTTTGAAGACAATCTCATAATTATCAACCTTATCATTCTCCACCCACCCACCCTCGTGGCCAAATCTTCTTAATTATCCTTACGTGGAACTATGTTTGGACCGGATTCCTACTCTAGGATACTTAGGCAGCCTGAGTCAGGCTAGGTCATATTAATAGAATATTTTTTTTATTCTTTCAAAAATTTTATTTATCATCTCAAGCCACATTGATCACGTTGATTTGATAGAAGCCCGAGAGCAAAGGTCAGGATGGAAAAATTCCCCACCAAAAGATATACCTGTATAAATACGCCATTTGGAATTAGGAAGCATCACTACTCCATATCCCAAATTGACAAATAAATTTATCAATTATCAGAGGTTTGATAGACGAGATAGCTACTAGGATGAGTTCTTGATCAACACAAAATCAACACACCCTCACCAAACTAATAGACTTGCTTTAAGTGCAGTAACAACGATGCTACGACAAAAATACAAATATCTTGAAAGCCTAAAATGATGCCTCATCATCACGAGCTGAGCAGTCAGGTATCATCAATTTATCCATAATTATTCCAAGGGTATACAAAAACTTCTCAAATCTTGCAGGTCATGATAATACTTAAGGAGGCACCTATCATGTATCTCACAACACTTCATTCAGAACTCAACACCACATCACTATCTCAAGCCAGGAGGCCAGGTTTTATCAGTTCATCCACTAATACTTTTTAACTCTAAAAGGAATTTCTTGAATTTTAGCAAGTCACATTAAAGGGATATCCTCGTCAAGCCTTATTCATCAAGTACTAACCAGTTGTTCACAAAACTCTAACATAATAAACACACGGGAGTTGATACAAGTCAAATGGCCACCCTAATTTTTGAAGACATAATTGGAGACCATCACTTAAATACTCAAGACTTGGTCACCCCGGGGGTACAAAAATATGCAAGGAACGCCAATTTTGAGCCTACCATTGAGCATACCATTCATCAAGGTCATGAGTGAAAGATTTCATGGAGCATTGAAAACTCGGAGATTCACGGTTTTGGAGACTTAATAGCTCAGGATTTTGGGCCATTTTCATTGAGGGCATTTTGGTCACTTTACTTTGCCCAATATGCACTCCATGGCCACCCATCTCATTAAGGGCAGTGTAGTCATTTGTCCTTTTTTATAATGTAATATAAATAGAACAAGATAGGGTTTTTAAGACTTAGTTCTTTATTGATGTAAGACTTAAAATATGAAACACCTTTAGTTGTAGGGAGTAGAGTAGCCACCACACCTAAATGAGGGCAACAAGTGTGGATATCACTTATGTTGCAATGTTGGCTTGATACATTGGTGTTTAGAGGAGGTAATGTTCCTCTTGTGTTAATGTAGGAGTTAGGTTAACCGTTGTGTGTAGTGTTAAGGGTACAAGAGTACCATATTATTGGATTCTTAAGATTATACCAACCAAGGTCTAACTATCTATCCATTTTTTTATGTTCTAATCTTTTGTTTTTGTTCTTGTAATCCAAACCCGTGACTTGTTGTTCTTGTTCTATTGTTGTTGTTCTTTATATTGTTGTTGATAACATAGTTTGTTTTTGGATGTTTTTAGGTGTTAAACACCACAATACACTGTGTTCTTTTTGTTGTTTGTTGAATCCAAGAGGGGTCATCTAAAGGGTCCACGATTTCCTTAACTAGTAGACTGTTTTGGGTGTTTGTTTTGTGTTTTTGTTGTCATTCTTGTATTATTTGGTATCAGATCATGGCTTGATATTTTTCCCACAAGATCAATCTTGGGCTCGTAAACTTGAAAATAAAAAAAAATTATTGAAAAAAAAACTAGAAATTCTAGAAAAAGGGCAAAATCTGTCCTTTTTTGTTCTTGGCGAAAGTTATTGTTTTTGTGAAGTTGTATTGACTGAGATTTGTACTAGATCTAGTAGATTTTTGTTTTTCTAGTGTGTTTATTGTGTTGGTTTCTTTCTCACTAACACAAAAGGTCTCTAGATCTTAAATTGAGCTTATAATATTGACCTTGTTATTGTGAACTTGAAGGGGCCGTGTGCTGTGATTTGAAGTTGGCCGTGTGTTATGCCTTGTTGTTAAAGATTGGAGGATGTTGCTGGTGCGTTTTTGATGTATTATTGAAAGGTTGTTGTTGTGTTCATATTGCTCTTCATATCTTCTCATACTTAAACCAACAAAAAGTGCAAATAGATTCAAAAGGACTGAAGATAAAAGTTGTAAAGTGTGTTTATGAGAAGACTTGAGCCATCACTTCCTAGACTTGCCATCAAATTTTTTAACTACTATCCTTAAATAAAGAAACCTTGTTTGGTGGAACTAGTACAAGTCAAGATCATCTTTTTGAGATTAAACTTACAAAGGACTCAAGACTTATACTTTCCCTCCAAATACAATTATCTTCCATTCCAAATTGTGTGAAAATTGAAATTTCAAATCTGTGATTAAAGTTGTGTGGGCCCAAGACCAATTACATGATGCCACATCACCTTAATTACTGTTCACCGTCAATATTAAGCTCAAATTTGGATTTTCCTAGTTTCTAATTATTGATTCTTGGCTCCTAGAACTAATTAACAAACTAGTAAACTCCTACTAGATTATCAATTAGTCCTTTGCATCCATTATTTGTGTCTATGCTTCTTTTGTGCTTTTGTCATTTTTATAAATCGTAGTACTTCTTGGTTCAAGTTCGAACATCATTTCCTTGAGTCTTCAAACAAAGAATCCATTTTGAACAAGGAGTAGACTCACCCCTCGACTCATCACGAACTACAAGCTGACTTGCAACACTTATGAATCCAAGTGTGAGACAATCAAGTGTGTGAGAGTATGGTGAGGTTATTTCGAACTAACTTGTGTTTTGCTTTGTAGGCTTGTTCTTTTTTTAGGTGTAATTACAATGGAACCCGCAGCAGAAAGTGCTATTTTGGCTAAACTTGAAGCCATTACCCATCAATGGGAAGTGATAAATGAAAGATTGGATCACATGGGAGTTCCAAGGGAGCAAGCGGGCTGCCCGGACACACGTCAAGATGAAGATCGTAGCTCATGTGAGCTACGAGGTAAAAATGTTTCCCCCTACACTCCTATGAACGTAGTTGTGATTTTACCTAGTGTAGGAGTGCATGAGTCTTTATTTTGTGATACTCTTGATATTGTTAGGTCGCATGAGGACCAAACTCTTGTTATAGGTACACAAATACTAGTTGATCCTTTAGATGTTGAAATTGATTCTCCTCATGAGAATGATTTGTGTCCATCTAATGCTAGCACTTACAACTTGACTAAGGTTCCCTTACCAAGTGAAGAGAGTATTCAAACACTAGTTGAACCTTGTAAAAAATAAGGTGAGTCTGCATTGATATGTGAATTGCCAACAACTAGTAAGGGTAAGCAAAATGATCAATCGGGCGTAGATGATATTGATTGTCTTGAATGTTTAGAAAACCCGAGTTGTGATTGTCTTTGTGAAGACGATTTTGAGTATGGTCCTTTGGCTACCCGTGATAGTTTGTATGTATGTGAGGACTACTCTAGTGAAAGAGAAGGTGATATGTGCTTAGAAATGCCATCCACTTCTTCTTTATGTATTTCTCATATTGGACATATTCCTAGTGGAGATTTTGAAACTAGTAGTAAGTGCATGCTTGAGAACTTTTTATTTGAAGTTGACTTATGGAACACCTTTCTCAACCCTCTTTTTGTTCATGATATTTCCAATGGTTATAAAGAAGGCTTGCTTAATTTCGAGGATGACACCCTAGGTGAAAGTGAGAGTGGCCAAGACCTAAGCCCTTGGTTGCGTCTTCCATTTGACCCTGGTAATTTCTTAGGGTGTGAAGGATGGATAGGTTGATGGTCGGTCCACTTGTTTGAGTGATATTACTATATTTGTTGCATGGACTTTACTTTAAATTAGGGCACTACCCCTTTGTAATATTTTTGCTAAGCCCCTCATGATTAAAGCCAAGGATGTATGGCTATATCTCAAGTGTGTACCTCCTTGGCATGTTGATGTTGTTTATTGTACTAACTCTAGCCCTCATGTCATGAGGATGTAGTGCTTGTTTGTCTTCTCTTCGTTCTTATAAGGTTTGGATTCGAGGTCGAATCCTTTTCAAGAAGGGGAGAATGATACAAGTCAAATGGCCACCCAAATTTTTGAAGACATAATTGGAGATCATCACTTAAAGACTCAAGACTTGGTCACCCCGGGGGCAAAAGAATATGAAAGGAACACCCATTTTGGGCCTACCATTGAGCACACCATTCATCAAGACCGTGAGTGGAAAATTGCTTAGAGCATTGAAGACTCAGGGATTCACGGTTTTGGAGACTTAATATCTCACGGTTTTGGGCAATCTTCATTGAGGACATTTTGGTTACTTTACTTTGCCCAAAATGCACTCCATGGCCACTCCTCTCATTAAGGGTAGTGTAGTCATTTGTTTTATTTTGTAATGTAATATAAATAGAACAAGATAGGGTTCTTAGGACTTAGTTTTTTATTGATGTAAGACTTGAAATATGAAACACCTTTAGTTGTAGGTCTTGGAATAGCCACCACACCGACATAAGGGTAACAAGTGTGGATATCACTTGTGTTGCAAGGTTGGCTTGATACGTTGGTGTTTAGAGGAGGTAAAGTTGCTCTTGTGTCAATGTAGAAGTTAGGTCCAAGACTAGCGTATTCTTGGATTCTTAAGATTATACCAACCAAGGTCTAACTATCTATCCATTTTGTTTATGTTGTAATCATTTGTTTGTGTTCTCGTAATCCAAACCCGTGACTTGTTGTTCTTGTTCCATTGTTGTTGTTCTCCATATTGTTATTGTTAACATAGTTTGTTGTTGGCTGTTTTTAGGTGTTAAGCACCACAATACATGTGTTCATGTTATTGTTTGCTGAATCCGAGAGGGTTTATCCAAAGGGTCCACGGTTTCCTTGACTAGTGGACTATTTTGGGTGTTTGTTTTGTGTTTTCGTTGTCATTCTTGTATTAGGAGTCCTCCCCAAAAAATAGGACAAAGGAGTCCGACCCGAACAATAGGACAAGGCAAGTCTGCCCTGAATAATAGAATAGGGAAAGTTCACCCAGAATAATAGGATAAGGCAAGTTCACCCTGAACAATAGGATGGGGAATGTCCGCTCCGAACAATAGGACATACAACACAATTTTTACTTCTCTAGCAAATTGTCTCGCAAAATGTAGGACCGTACATTTTCAGTAATTGCTCCGTCGGTCCAAAACCTCTACATCATAAGACGCGACGCCAGTCAATACCTACAATCCATTCACTCCACATGACAGATACATCAACATTTACTTGAATATCTATACTTTACACTTTACATTACTATATTTTATTTACAACTTTGAACCGCAATAGGTACTTTAGTTTATCATCCTTTTTACCTATTTTGTAGGATAATACATTACAACGTGAAACTACCCTCTAAGTAGAAAATTGGAGCAAGCTAGCATAATGTCAAGCATCCCTAGCTATGTCAACGACTCATTCTCAAAACTCAAATTCGACTCAATTCTCACATGTTCGAATTTGATTTTACATCTCCAAACTCCTTTATATTTTAGTTATTCACAACTCGAAACTAGGGGAATTTTAAAATTCTAAGATCATTTTCCTTCCTAAAATCCTCATTTGATATTGCTATGGGAGCCTTCTCCTTCAAAGACATCTTTTGGGCTATATCTTGCCTTGATTCTATCTCTTTCAGGAATATATAGGAAGCTCAAATTTGAGCATGGTTGTACTCACACTATTCATGCCAAAATTATTTATTTTACTACAAAAGATAACAGTGTCAGCAAAATTCAACACTGAGCAAATTTTGAGATTCCATAAAAATTTATTATATCGTCACCTTCCTGAACTACATTTGGCCTGATTTATCGTAAAGTTTGAGATATGTAAGTAGCTCAAAAATTAGAGCTCGACATACCCCCACCAATCAAACTACTTACCGAACTACTTACAACTTGAATTCTCATGCAACTCAAGATATGCAGGCGGCTCAAAAATCGAAGCCCGGTCATAATCTTCAAAAGTTTCTTTTTCGCTCTAACAAAATTGGCTAGACGCTTGATTGCCCAAAGATTTTTATATCATCTTTGGTCAATCAGGGGCATCTTTTGACACCCAATTTTGGCTCACTTTTTTTTTCTTTTATTAATTTTTCTGTGTCTTAGTCCTAAATAATTTTTAAAAATAAATTAATATTTTAGTTTCTATGAATTTTTGAAAAAAATATAAAAAAAAAGAGTTGGTTTATTTGTCCTTATCATTTTTAAAAATATTTTAATTAAATATAATTAGTGATTTAATATGAAAAGTCACACAAAAAATAATTTGATATTTGTATTCACATTGTTCTTCTAATTGTATTTTCATACTATATTATTATTATTATTATTATTATTATTATTTACATGTATTTACATTTGAGTTATAAAATTATTAAGGTTAAATATGTCTATTAAATTTATATACATATATACTAAAATCAATTAGGACAACAAAAAGTATTGCTAGAATTAATTTTAGTTAAAAAAAAAAAAAAAAAGAATATTGGGGCCAAAATATAATTCAATCCCAGCCATATTTTCAAGACCCAATTCTATTGGGTTATTCTCAAATATAGACCCAAATTAGGGTGACTTTCAAATTTTAGCCCCAAATAAAAAGGCTTTGTTAAAATGACCTTAACTTGTTATGGCATACTTTCTTGGATTTAAATACTCTCCTGCAAGCCGTTAAATCTCTTTCTTCCAACTTCATCTTATATTTGAGAATAATCCATTTCTTCCAAATTTCAAAATCGATCTCCAAAATATTTGCTATTAAATCTCTTTCTTCCAAATTACAGAATCGATTTTCAAACATTCGCAGTCGGCTTTAGCCGTAAGGGTTCTTCAGGTACCAATTTCATCATCAAAATTCATTGTGGTAATTTTAACTTATTGATGCATTATGGTAATTTTAGCTCGTTATATAATTAGCATATTGATTTAATTTTTGGGGAGGTGAACGTAAGCTGAAGTTGGGATATGATGTTGTTGTAGTAACATATTTACCATTGAGGAATTGCATCGAAAGGTTGTGGGGAGTTTGTTATTGCGGTTATAATTGTGTTTGAGTAGTTGTGGGGGGTTGGTCTTAAATGGGAGTTAACGTTGATCGCAATATATTTTGAAAAGTCCAAACGTATAAGGTCAAGATGGTACAAGAAATTAGTTTCAAGTATTTCAAACTAGTGGTATAATTAGTATTAGAATATGATGAGGAATTGTGTCGAACAGGTTGTGGGGAGTTTGTCATTGCAATTATAATTGTGTTTGAGTAGTTATGAAGATTTGGTCTTGGAGAGAAGGCTGTGTTTTCCATCTCAGATGAATCCAACCTACATTTTAGAAATTAAAGAAGCACTAACTTATTGATTCTAAGAGAGAACACCTTAGCTATTAGCTTGTATAACATGGAGCAACAGGCAATGGATTTAAACTCTCTAATGATAGTAGGATTTGGCACTTTAGGTAACAAGGTTACTATTATACAACTTTTCAGTGTTAAAAAAATACTTCATTGTTGAACAAACATCATATTTATATTCATTGACCATTTGTTGTTGAACCATGTATATCTAGATATGTTGGAATAATCATCGGTGTTTTTGGCAACTTCTTTTGTCTCAGTATAGCGTGTTTCTATTGAATCGTTAGATAGAATTCCCTGGAAGTCAATTGCCCTTGCTCTTTTTATGATCTTTCTGGGATGTCTGCTTCTCTTGTTGTCCTACTTCATCTTATCCAGTCATATGACGGGAGAGAGTTTCCAGGGATATGGTCTCCTTGCACTGGGAATCCTCACGTTTCTCCCGGGTAAGTAAAAAACATACATTAATAGATACTGCTTTGGATCCATAAGCTATTATTTTTTTGTCCATAATTGTTCGATATGTCCTCAAGGAGAGTGTCATAGTTCATTAAATACAGAATCAATTTGCAGATGCACTATTGATTTGACAGCCTGATTTATAATGTTGTTAACAAGGTAACTTCCATTGAATTTGCAGCAGAATAAATAGGTGATATAGCAAATGGTAGGGCTACTTGTTACTGTATTTGTCCTCTCTGTAGTTACTAGAAGCATCATATCAAGGTGATTGTAGATCTGCACTGAAAATGGTCATACTAAATCGATTTTTGGGGTGTTCATTACATCTTGCAAACTTCTGCAATAGGCAATAGATTCTACTTCGTCATATTTTCTCCGTTTTTTTTAGACAGTCTTGAGTTTAATACGCTACACTTCTGATTTCATATTTTATTTATTCAAGTTTTCATATTCGCTTTTTCATTAATTAATTGATTACGCTACTTCCAACTATATTTGCAGGCTTCTATGAGATGTGGATTGCATATTACTCTTAGAGAGGTGCTAAAGGTTATCGATTTACTGTCATCCCTGACTATTGAAGTCTACAAACTTCATGTAAACTCTCAATGTATTTACTAGTTTCTGAAACAAGTTTTGTGATAGTTTGTATTTCTCGTACGCGTTCTGTCCTTCACACTTCAAAAAACTTTTGAATGTTGAACACGTATCATATTTATAAAAAAATTTGGTTGTATCCGGTGAGGCAAAAAATATGTTCAACAAAGCATTAACAAAAAACCTAAAAGGCAAAGCAAATACTAAAATAATAAGATTCTTAGTTTGAAAACTAAATAAGATTTTTGTTACTTTTTTTCTTTCATAACTGCACTAAAAGACATAGGGTTTGAATCACCTAGCTTATACACAAAGCCCTGAATTTTTATTTTAACGTGCTCTCTTCAATATTGCTTTACTTCTCAATAATAGTCAGTACATCATTCTCTTTCAACGCCATACTATCAGAGTATTGAGTTAATAAACTATGTTGTATCACTTGCAACCTATCTCTGAAGTAAACAACCCTATCTGAATCACCCCTATAGTGTGTGTTATTCAGCAGTTTCAAGTACAATTTTAGCATCTTCAGATTCTGCCATACATTTCGAGTTAGGCCCCATGGGTAAGAATTGACACTTAGTCTATAATGATTTGAGGATGACCTATAACTCTTTTCCCAGTGGCAAAACTGAGATAGTTATGTCCCATGGGCTAGAGTTGACACTGCTACAATATGTAATAATTTGGCAGATGACCTATAACTCTTACCCTAGAGGCAAGACTTTGACAGTTATACCCCATGGGCAATAGTTGACTATGCCTTACTCTAGACTGATTTTGTTTGTTGAAGATATATATTCTAAATTAAATTGTTACTAATCTTTTGTTGTTTCATTTTCACAAGGGTTGTGCTTGGAATGGATGGAAAAGAAATGAGTATTAAACAATACAATATGGGACAATCAATTAAAATTATTGCTATAAATAACGAGTTACAGGTTATCGAACCAATATTGGAGGTTGTAATAGATGAAGAAATAGGGCAGTCATCAAAAATTAAGAGGGTACGATAAAAGAAAAAAAAGGATACTTGATGTTGAGACTACTCTCTTGAGACACAATGCCTCTTTGAATGAGGTAAGTGTCAAGTCGAACTTCATTGACAAATAAAATATGATGACGTGCATGTCAAACATTGCAATTACACACAACATCCAATTTAAGGTTATCAAATCAAGCACAACAAGAGATTTCTGCGATGTTTGGACAACAACTGTGTGTGGCGATTTCATGCCTCGAAGATTTCCGATTCTTTGCTCTTTCAGGTTACTACATATGAAAAGGTTCACAGTTGCTCGGTTGATTTAATAAAGTCCGACCACAAGAATGCAACATCAAAGGTCATATGTGACTACATACTAGGGCTTGTGTGTGACTATAGTAATGTAATCACACCAAACTTAGTGGTAGATGAAATGAGAAGGAAATACAAAATAATCATATCATACAACAAAGGATGGCGAGCGATATAATATGCCTATACAGTGATAAGAGGAACCGCGGAAGAAAACTACAACAGGTTGCCATTATATCTTCACATGATATAAGAAAACAACCCAGACACGTACACAAACATAAAGAGGGACGATGAGAATAGGTACAAATGCTATACTGTTGAAATTGAAAACTTTTGCCCAAGAGGCAAAAGTTTATTCTTTAATTACACTGATTAAATTATTAATATATATGCAAATCTTGCCTCGTGAGCAAGACTTAGTTTAGAAAATTGTTGAAATTGAAAATTTTTGCCAAAGAGGTAAAAGTTTATCCTTTATTTGCATTGATTATTATTAACATAGATGGAACTCTTGCCTCATGGGCAAGACTTAGTTTAGAAAATTATTGTACAAATCCTATACTGTTGAAATTGAAAACTTTTGCCCAAGGGGCAAAAATTTATTCTTTAATTGCACTGATTAGATTATTAACATATATGCAACTCTTTCCTAATGGGCAAGACTTAGTTTAGAAAATTGTTGAAATTGAAAACTTTTGCCCAAGAGGAAAAAGTTTATTCTTTAATTGCACTGATTAGATTATCAACATATATGTAACTCTTGCCTCATGGGCAAGACTTAGTTTAGAAAATTATTTAAATTGAAAACTTTTGCCCAAGAGGCATAAGTTTATCCTTTATTTGCACTGATTATATTATTAACATAGATGGAACTCTTGTCTCATGGGCAAGACTTAGTTTAGAAAATTATTGTACAAATGCTATACTGTTGAAGTTGCAAACTTTTGCCCAAGAGGCAAAAGTTCATTCTTTAATTGCACTGATTAGATTATTAATATATATACAACTCTTGCCTCATGGGCAAGACTTAGTTTAGAAAATTATTGTACTCTGATTATAAACATCAAATGTAAATTGTTATTAATATTCTTGTTCTCAACACAGGTTTCAATATGCATTTTTTGCTTATGACGCTTCAATCATTGGATGGACCAACTGTAGATCGGTAATAATGGTAGATGCAACATTTTTAAAGTCAAAATATCGTGGTGTCCTCATGATACCAGTGTCAAACTTTAAATTTGAGATATTACTTTCCGCAATCACCTATTCTGAAATGTTGCATTCCCAAAGTACCTGGCATTGAAACTTAAGACCCCCTGCTTTGCCTTCTCTTTCTTTTGACGGAGAGCAATGTATGAATAGGATTACTGAGATTAATCAATGTAATATTTTATAGATTTTTTTCTTCAATAGCTCATCTATGTTTTGCCGAAATTCATTCCTCATTGCATATCTTAATGCAACATTCTATTTTTAAGGGAATATAAAGGCATACATACGTAGTACGTTCTTGTTTAGGTTTATGTTTGTACGTGATACATGTACTCTCTAATTACATTTTCAGGTCCGGGCCTATTGGGTGAGTATTTTCTCTAACTACAGTTGAAAAATTAAAAGAGAAAAATAATAGGTTCTTTTAGAAGAGGAAACAAACTGTTCACTTAGTTGTACTATTTTCATTTATTATTCATGAACAGGGGTTACTAGGAGATGGAGGAACGTAAATTTTGTAGCATTTTTTTTTCTTTTACAATAGCTCATCCATGTCTAGCAAAAGAAATTCCTTATTGCATACCTTATACACAATTCTTTCCTCTTGAGGGAATATAAGAGCACACTTAATACGATCATGTTAACTAGTTTATGTTTGTATCTAAGAATAAATAGCAGAGAAAAATGTGGAGAAAAAAAAGAGAAATAGAAAAAACTCTAAATAAAGGTTAAAGACAAATAATTGAAAAGAAGAAGAAGAAGAAGAAGAAGAAGAAGAAGAAATAGATAATGGTTGAGAAAAAGGAAAAAGAGAAAAAAAAATAAAAAAGTGAAAAAAATAAAAACTGAAAATGATAAAAAAAGAATAATAAATTTAAAGAAAAACATAAAAAAGTGAAAAAAGTATAATAATAAAAGAAAAAGAAAAATAAAAAGTGAAAATAATAAAAAATAAAATTTGAGAGATAAATCTAAAACCTATATCTATATAATATATTAAAAGTGTGAAGATCCTTAGAAAAGTGATTTGAACTTTTTGCCCTTCATTAAAAGTCCCCTCTTTAGATAGAATTGTCTTTTCACTATTTTCCTTAAATTATTATTTATTTATTATTATTATTAGAACTTTGAAATTAATTAAAATCCTTATTGAGTTAGAAAATAAAGTTCTAAATCAATTCAAATCTTACCTTCTATGTAATTTATTAATAAATTAAATAAAAAAATAATGTTAATTTGAATTGAAAAGAACAAGAAAAAGAAGGTCCAAAGCAAAAAAAGAGAACAAAAAAAAAGGAAAATACATAATTGGAAACAAAGTTAAATTGAATTGAAAAGGAAAAATAAAACGTGTGGAGGAAAAAGAAAAAAAAAAGAAGAAGGAAAAAAGAAAAAAAAAAGATTTACATTAAATAAATACAAATTGATTTGACAAAGAAGGAAAGTAAACTAAACCTATAATTTTCTTATAAATTGAGAATTCTTCCTTTCTAGAATAATACTTCAACAATATAGTTCTCAAATAATTTTTTTTTTTACTATCGTTGTTTATAAGTTTGATTGTGATTCAATGTATGTTTTCTAAAATTTTTGTTTTTGATGTTTACAATCTTGATAATATCTATTATTAAAGAAATAAATTTGCTTGTGATTTGAGGTAAATTTTTTAAAATTTCAATTAGTATGTTTTTGAAGTTTATAATAATTAATCATCATGTATCCGTGATAGACAGTTGTTAATTGAGAAGTTTTTAGTGAAATGTTAATAATATTTATTATTGAAGAGACAGATTTTCTTATGATTTAAGTTTTCTAAAATTTTAGTATATTTTTTATGTTATAAAAATAAATTATCTTGTATTTTTATTAGACTTCTACTAATTGAGAAGTTCTCTTTTATGATTTTTGTATGTTTTTGAAGTTTAACTAATAAATTATCATCTATTCTGGATAGATAATTGATAATTGAGATGTTTTTTGTGATTTTTTTATAATGATTTACAATTTTGACCAAATTCTTTGGATTATATTTCATCATAAGAAATTGGTTAGCCACTCTAATTGTATACGATTTTTTTTTCTTTTATCCACATGAGATATTAGTAGATTTAGTTAAATTAACAATCTAGCTTTTAGAAAAGTACAAACTGAATTGAATTATAATGATATCATATAATTTTATCCAAAAATAAAATTAAAAGAACTGAAAGTAGAATTTTAATCCAATGACTATATATTTATAGTATAATAGGCATGTTTATTTATTAATCAAGATATAGAATTCAAACCTGAACTTTATTTTATATTTCTATTACGATTCACTATTTGGATCTAATGGGCTCCTCTTCTTATTTTTCTTATTTATTTTTTAGTTAAATTTCAGCATTTACACGTCATAGATAAACGTATAGGCGGTAGATGAATTTACATGTGGTAGATGAATGTCGGTCGGCTTTGAGAAATTTTTTTTAGATAAAGGTTAGGTTTAATTGTATTGTATTTATATCTCTGTTTAGAGAATTTTTTTTGGTAAAGGTTAAGTTTAGTTGTATTATTTGATATATCTATTATCTTATTATTTTGTTATAGTTCACAGATGGTAGATAAGTGTCAGACGGCTTTAAGAATTTTTTTGTGTAAAAGTTATATTTAATTGTATTATTTTGGTGTCTCTATCATCGTATTTTTTTGTTGCAGTTTACAGGTGGTAGATGAATGTTGATCGACTTTGGCAAATTTTTTTGGTAAAGATTAAGTTTAATTAATTAAATCTCCAAAAGATGTTGAATTTAATTATTGTATTCCTTTATTATTTAAACAAATATTTTATTTAGTGCAATGTTTGAACTCAATAAAGTGAGGTACACGCGCGAGGCGCGTACTCCTAAACTAGTAAGTATGAAAAGTTTAAAAATACATTTGAGATGTAGAGGGACAAAATGGTACTTTTAGTATATTAAAAAGTAATGAAGGTTATTCTTCAAAAACATTTTTATTTGGGGTCAAATATCTAAAGTCACTCATATTTGGGTCTATGACATGCAATTTCCTGAATTCTATTGGGCAAAATTCAGAAATAACCTACTTATCCCCTTAAATATGAGTTTCATAGCGACGGTTTCATAATTACATAATATAACAAGTTGTATTTTGTAATTTTGCGAACTGTTGCTACAAAAATACAAATACATATGATTTTTATTGTCCTAATAATCGATATGTATTTTGTATTTTTGTAAACTGTTGCTACAAAACTACAAATACATACAAATACATATACTATAAAATATAATTTGATAAAAGTATTACTATTTTTTATAATTTAATATTTAAGTATGCTACTTTATGTATTTTTTTCAATTCTATTCACACATTTCACGCAAAAGAAGCCCAAAGTTTGACTCAAAACCCGATCCATTTGACCCAAAATCAGCCAACTTTCATCCACCTCATCAATCCACTTCACATCTCATCCACCAATAATATGCCGCCACATCAACGAACAAACACAATCCTTGTAAAAAGAATCACAAATTCATCTTGACCGTTTAAATTCTTTTGATCCAAGGGCCGTGAATTTACTCTTTTATTATAGAGATTTACTTTAAATCATCGGATCAAACGATCGGATGGATCAGATTACGTCAACAAGACCTAAAACTAATATACCGCTCTTTCTCTTTCCAAAACTTTCAAGTTTTTAACGACAACCCCACCTCTCTCATTTTTTCCTCTCCGCGTCTTCTCTCCATTACCCAAATCAGAAAATACCATCACCCTAGCCACGTAACCACCTGTCACCCCTGCAAAGATTCCCTATTTCAGCCATCCCCAACCCATGACTCCAACAAATCAGTGAAGAAAAAGTCCCAAATCGGTGATACAACGAAAAAAATAATTCAAATCTGCCATTAATGCTCGAGAGTCCTCCAAATTCACACAAGAATTGTCCTTTTCAACTTTATGGAATTTTGAAATTCCCTTTATTATTATATTCCTTGGATTTCCATGAAGTTTTGGGTCTCGTTTCCAGATTTTGAGATTCGAATTTTCCTATAAATACCCACAGTTTTACTCTTGAAAAGGGGAAAGGAAAGAAGAAGACAGTTTTGAAGATTCCCAGGTCTCGATCCCCCACAATACCGGTTGAGCATTCAAAAATACAGAAGTTTATACCCCCAGAACATCGAGTAAAAGAGTTATTTTGTTACTTACTTAATAGTCTCTTGTTTCCCTTTGACTGAGTTCGAGTTTCGTAATTGAGTCGTGGCCGAAGAAAACTTGACGGAGAGACTCCGTTTGTTGCTCAATTACATTGTATTTAGTTCTTGCATTTCTTTGATCATTTGAGTTCGTTGGTTGATTCTGTATATGAATGTCAAGTAAAATGTTGTTTGTATGTTTGATTTTGTTCATATTAAGTAGCGCATTTGTAAAATGTTCATAGTTTGAACTTTGAGTTTTCAAATGAAATTAGATATTTTGTTTTGCTAGTTGCGAATATGAACTCAAAGCAGTAGTTTTTGCGTCGTTTGATATATTTGGTGATAGTCTTATAGACTATGGAACAAACTCAATGAAGCTTTAAGTTTCATGATATATGCTCAGTGGGTTGTTAGGGGTTATTTTGATGTCAATTTAGACGCTTTAACGTGGTAACAATGCCTTGGGATGGCCATCTATTTACACGAGATTTTCAACTTCTAACTTGGCACGAAAAGGTCTTAATGAATGGGCATGAGTATGGATGGATATGGAGGCAGTCATTTAAGTTTTTAATAGGTAGGAGGTTTCATTGTTAAGATGAAATTTAATTAGTTTTGAGCAACTTGTACTAGTTTAAATCACAGCTAGCTTAAATAATGATATTGGTTTGGATTTCAAAGGAGATATAAAATGTGATAGTCACCCCCTCTTAAGAGTTGCTATAATTACAACCGCATTAGAAGATTACTTGAGCAATTTAGATGAAAAACCTTTATGAATCTTCTGGAAATAAACTTGAGTTTGCAATAGCGAAGTAGAAGTAATTGATTGTGTCAAAAGTTTGACATCAGATAACTAATTTAATTTGAAGGACGTAGACTTTGTATTCATGGCTTTAAATTTATATTGTATTCTAACGTGGCCATTTTAGCCTTACGGTTGAATGGGCATGTTTCTCAAAAAAAAAATTGGTTTCTCATCTGGTGTCCGGTATCCGCATTGGAGACCGACAAATTCGGATTTGCATCGCGTAGGTTCCATTTGGAAAAGCGCTCCCTACCAATGATTTTTTCATATCCAGGGCTCGAACCCGAGACTTCTAGTTAAAAGAGGAGAAGCCCCATACGTTGCACCAAGTTTGTCACGACCCGAACCAGGGCCTGGCCATGACGAGCATTTCGAACCATGGAGGCCTGAAACACCCCTATTTGTCTGGTAATCATGCACCTAATTCATATGATCAAAGTAATGCGGAAGAAACACAATATAACGGAAACATGGTCAAGAATCATATGAAAACGAAAATGGGGAATAGTGTCCCACAATCTAAATTAACATCTCTAAAACCGTCTGCGAAATCTCTACTACATGACTGAAACAATGGCTATCTGAAAACTGGGACAAGGCCCCCAGTAGACCCCAAAACTAAATATAAGATAAAAGGACTACAGTACATAAGACCTTCCGAAACATAGAAGGCTCACCACTTGTCTGTGCAACTCTATCTGAATGATCTACTGATTTTCTTAACCCCTAGACTGGGCCTCTGAACCTGAGAGGTTGGAGAGGGGAGGGGGTCAGCACAAAGTACTGGCACGTAAAGATATCAAAACAAAACATAATATTTTTACAAAATATAGTTGAGAGCCACTATAAAGCAATTTCGTATCAAATCATTTGAAAACACATGGACGTAATGCAATAGTTTCTCAACAACAATGAAATGCAATTGAGCTAGGTGGAATACCCTACATAATTTACACCAACTGCCTAACCTCGGTTGCCGCCGAGATTAAAGTATAAGTGAGGGAGAGACGCACAAGATCACATAGCATGGTGTCTCAACCCAATGGTAGTGCCCAAGATCACTTAACCCGGGCTCCTACCTATAGCCCAATTTGGGAATGACATAAAGTCAAGTACACAAGATCACTTAGCCTGGTACCAAATCTCCGTGTCGGAAAACACGTTTTTCAGCGATGAGCCCTTACATTCAAAGGCCTTCTTCGGGCATCCACCTATCTCATGTAAAATTGATGTATTCAAATTTCATCTGATTCAATCACATATCATGTTCTGTAGGGTATCGTCATACCCGACTTACAAGTCCTCAATATCACTTCCACATATGCATAATCATGTAAAAACCAAGGTGATTCATCATTTACAAGGGGTGAACAATATTTATTTCAAATTCATGCTCTCCTTTGTTGATCACAATATGATATGGGGTATCAAGACATTATCATGGGAATTTGAAAGCAATTTATCATTCATATTTATCAAACTTCCATGGAAAATCTCAAACCACATATGCATGGTTTCAACCATTGAAGTATATAGACAAACAATTCCCATGACATAAAGTAAATGACTTAGAAATCATATTGAAA
>NC_061121.1:32584245-32606347 GCF_002878395.1 Capsicum annuum
TATGGGAATTTGAAAGCAATTTATCATTCATATTTATCAAACTTCCATGGAAAATCTCAAACCACATATGCATGGTTTCAACCATTGAAGTATATAGACAAACAATTCCCATGACATAAAGTAAATGACTTAGAAATCATATTGAAAGCAAGTTATTATCATTTGATTGAAAACCCCCATTTAAAAGCATGCATGTTCATAAAAACTACACCCATGAGATTTTAGGACAATCCCACGTACCTCTATATGCGAATATGATAGGTGCTTCTTGAAGCCTATGTTGCGGAGATTCCAAATCTTCAATTTGTTTTGAAAACTCGTGGTTGAATCTTGAACTATTTAGGTTTTTATTTTGAAACCCTAGAGAGAGTTCTTGAACAATTTGGATGAATGAAGGTGTATTTTGGGGTCTTTGGAAACTGAATTTCGTGTTTATGGCTAAATAAGGGTGGAAAAGGACCATTTTACCCCAAAAATGGAGTGTTTAAGTCACCTGAAACCTTTACATAGGTGGTGCCTATGCTATCGCCTGTGTTTACATAGGCGCTGCCTACTACTTTGAAAGGCCATAACTTCTTACTCGGGTGTCGGATTTTAGCAAAATTGGTATCATTGGAAAGCTAACTCAAAGACCTATCATTTGACACATAGTAGGCTCTCTAATTCGATATATACATAGAGTTATGGTCGATGGAAGCTGACACAAATTACAACGTCCACTAAAACTTAATCGATCGGAATAGTTTCAACTCGTTCTTGAGTTGAACGACCTCTATGGTCTAAATTCAAGCTTGAATAGATTCACATACTACGCAAATAATTAACATGCCATATTGGCATAGGATTTATGGTTTCGAGATTATCAACGCATCGAAATCATGATTTTTGTTCTAGCCCAAAATGCGGGGTGTTACATTATCTCCCCCTTGGGATCATTCGTCCTCGAATGATGGGTAGGAACATATTGAAGCTTAGAGGTATGGAATAAAGCGGATGCGACATGTCCTCTAATAAAGAATACACTGATCTGAAACATGACCATATAGCTGGAACTACTGATGTTCTGAATTCTTATACCGGACATGCATATCTGATGCATGGAATACACAACTGAAGCTATTCATAAGCTGAATTCTCATAATAAACATGCATATCTGATGCATGGATGTGACTGAGTTGTTCTCATGAACGCAGGACTAAATACACTGATAACCTGAACTTTTTCTATTGAACATGCATTTCTAATACATGCATATCTGACTGAATTGACGTATGAACGTATGACTGAATACGCAATGACAACTGGTGCGGAGCTTGTAATAAGAGTCTATGCATGCAGCTGAATGGGGTATCTCCCCCTTGGGACCCTATGTCCCTCTATGAATGCTCAATTTACTAAGATACTCAAAAAACTGAGACGATGTGTAGGGCATCTACGAATTAAATCATAACTGAACATCTGAAATCTGAATTTAATGCATGATGCATGAACTGAGCGTAACTACTGGTATACTCTATCTTGGAATAGTAGCATGCCTGAGATTTCGGGTAGCATGAATAAGTTCAAAGACGAGAAAACAAGTCATGCGAATCTGACTGCTAAACTGACTTATTGGCCATACAAACTGAATTATACTATACCCTCATACTTAAAGGGAGTATCTCTTCAGGACTACTCTCTAAAGAAATTCTAGCGGTAATAGGGAGCCATGGATCTTGGGTATGGATTACAAAAGACATCCAACTGAGGAAATCACAACATTGACACTACTCTACAGTCTGGAATATAGACATATAACTCCTAAATTAGGATAGAATTTTCAGACCTTTGGTAATACAACTTCTTACTTTCAGGCTTAGCGCACTTCCTGAATATCCCTTAACTATACTATTCCCTATAAATATCATATTCATTCAACTCAGCTTAAAATTCTCATATGAGCATGGACAAATCTTTCTACTAATGTTGGAAATAACTTAATCCATTCGCCATGATCAAGCCTAACTCTAAGTCACAAAAAAAATACAACATGCCAGACCACGCTATTATTCTAAACCATATGATGCAATCTTCTATCTCCTTTAAAAATCACATCCTAAGCATAACATGCCTTACCACTTCAATGGCTACTCTGAACTCTTAATATGAAGTCGCTAATGCATATTGCGACCTTCCACTACTATTTCAAAACGTCATTCAAGCCTAATTTATAACCACATGTTAACTCCAAGGCAATTAACCATAAATACATACTTCACATAGTTTCTAAACTATTATCAATATAACTCCCACGCGCTATCCTAAAAACATACACACACCAACTTTTCCACTAACCATCACATGTATCAAAGACTTGGCCATAAATCTTACTTCATACTTATGGCCTTATCTAAACAAGCATACTATGATCTTCCATTAACAAAAACATTTACATTATCACCACTATCATTGCATAGGAAGGGTCACTAAAAGGTTAAAACATAAGACCCTTAAGCATGGAAAGATCTCTATACGGGACTGAGCACACTATAAAGAGTGAGTACATGTGTCAAGAGTTGCATGACCTCAACTAGAGTTCATAACATAAAGAATGTGATTCCGACTACTTGAATGAACTAGAACTCATTATCTCGGAACTGGAAGAGTACGTGACTCTCTATCATATACAGGAATCATGAACTACTATCACAGAACTGGATCGTAAGGCATTAGTAAGTATCCGAATAACTGGAAAGAAAAATACTGAGGTAGGAATGGGTTGAGATTCACCCTCACTTTTTGATATTCTATATCATACTGCATCACTACTAAAATCTGAGAGCCTTACTTGGTCATTCGTTCTATTATCTTCCCCTTGGCTTCAAGTCATAATCTAGAGTTTAGGAGATTCTTTACTAGATTCTAACTGAACTACACTTACTGCACTCTAGGGTCTAAAAAAAATGACAATACACGCATATCATAGAATTTAACCCGAATGACTACCTTCCGGGATACACTCTATCTTTCCATAGCCACCAATAGTCATAGCATAATGCTTGCACACTTATTTCTATCAGTTCAACCTTCAAAACTCAAACTTAGATTCTAACACTTAACATGGCTATTTAGGTCACCATATACCATCTAACTAGTCTTTCTCCACTCAACAATTCAATGGTACTACTAGCCATACGCAATATGTAATTGCCTTAGAAAGAATGCCGCAACCTCATGTCACCTTAGGCATACTTCTACATCATACATACAATATCATACATCACTACGAATCAAATAAACTTAATCTAATGAATGCACCGTTCAAGCCAATTAGATCACTTCTATACAACTAGTATTCATTAACCAAGAAATCTTCACATCTACCTTCATGGACATCAACTATTCAAACTTAATATCTAGTGCTATGCATGATTTACAACCCAACCTTACACAAAATTTTCACTTGGAAACTATAAATAAACATCACGAAACACTAGTGCACTAGAACTTCATAACCATAATAATCGATCATGACCTAACGGTTTTTCCTTATCATAATCCATTAGCATGTACTATTTTAGCACCTCAAGCCTACTAATTTAATCCCACAAAACATGCATTATCAAACTCTTGCCACTATTTACCACTACACCATTTAAATTCAAGCCTATAGTTTAGTATCAATCATTTACCACCAATGAAGAATGCAACATAATATAAATATACTAATCCATCAAATTGGAACATTCTATCCCAAATACTTCAAAATCTGCTACATACCTTCTCATAAGTAGTACTAGTTTACAACTACCAACAAAAGAAGGTCAAGGGGTAAGGTCACATAATAGACATGATCAACCTTAATCTTATATTATAACCCCATACAATCTTTTCTACTTATACAGATTTCTCAACTCATACTTACTCACTCAATCATACATTTAGACTGCCTTCAAATTCCTCAAACAACCATGAGTCTATAATCATAACTTACTCGCTAATATAGCCATTTTCACATTCAAGCAATCAACAAATCACCCTGACTAACAACTCCTTCTCTACCTTATACTAAACTAACTCACAAGGATGAATTACTTCTTTACCAACTTAATCTCATGCAAACAGATTCAGCCATACATATATATAAACCAATAAAAGAACAACAAGTTGCTAGTGAATTGAAATAGGCCTCGCACGGCTTCACTAGACTTTGGTTTTGTATTTTGAACAAGAAAATGAGATGGATGACAAGACAACTATGCTAGTGAATCGAAAGAGCCCCACACGGCTTCACTAGACTTTTTAGCTTTATCAACACAATGATAAATATTTTCAAGAGATAGAAACTTGTCACACAATATTCCATTATCTGAGAATACGCATCTTACTTTGTATAGATAAAAATATGAGTCAAACACTTCCTCCATGAACTACCATACCATCCACACATGTTGCTAGCTACCAAATTAGTTTATTACTATAAAGGGGTAAATCATCCTTACTCTGACTTCTAACTTTGTGACTTCACATCACCAACTTCTTGGTCTAATTTCATTACTAATAGTCCATGACAACAATACTTTAACACATATTACTATTCAGGTGGAAATACAGTTCCAACATTTTGCCACACCTTATTACCTCTGAAGCGTGACACTGGCAACATAAGTTCTGAAAAGAATTGAATACATTTAATACTGCAGGCTGAAAAGCACGATTTCATCAAAATCAAGGTTCACACTAGAACCAACACACTCTGAAGCACTAAAGGACTCTTCTAGAGTCCTTGCAAAAATCTTATATGATTCGATCAGAACGAGCCATACCATTTAGACTCTAAACTCCTGTACTTAAATCGGCCCAATGATGAGACATGTCTGAGAATGTCAGACTAAGAAAAAAATTGGGATAATTGTTACTTTCGTATAGGCGACACCATAGCACGAATTTAAGAATGAAAGAGGAACATTCTGACTCTATTGCACGAACTAGAACATGAGGAAAAACAGACATTCCTAAATGCCTAGTAGCCTCCTGCTTATAAGTGTGACGCGCTACACACCCATAAATAAGACTCTACTCGACGCTATTTCGCAGATACCCTAGGAATATGAACCATGCTTTGATATCAAGTTTGTCATGACCCAAACCAAGGATTGACTATGGCGAGTATTTCAAACCATAGAGGCTCGAAATACTCTTATCTGTCTGGTAATCATGCACCTAATTCATATGATCAAAGTAATGCGGAAGAAACAAAATATAACGGAAACATGGTCAAAAATCATATGAAAACGAAAATGAGGAATAGTGTCCCACAATCTAAATCAACATCTCTAAAACTGTCTGCGAAATCTCTACTACATGACTGAAATAATATCTATTTGAAAACTAGGACAAGGCCCCTAGTAGACTCCAAAACTAAATATAAGATAAAAGGACTGCAGGACATAAGACCTTCCAAAACATAGAAGGCTCACCACTTGTCTGTGCAACTCTATCTGAATGATCTACTGATTTTCTTAACCCCTAGACTGGGCCTCTGAACCTGAGAGGTTGGAGAGGGGAGGGGGCCAGCACAAAAGTACTGGCACGTAAAGATATCAAAACAAAACATAATATTTTTACAAAATATAGTTGAGAGCCACTATAAAGCAATTTCGTATCAAATCATTTGAAAACACATGGACGTAATGCAATAGTTTCTTAACAACAATGAAATGCAATTGAGCTAGGTGGAATACCCTACATAATTTACACCAACTGCCTAACCTCGGTTACTGCCGAGATTAAAGTATAAGTGAGGGAGAGACGCACAAGATCACATAGCATAGTGTCTCGACCCAATGGTAGTGCCCAAGATCACTTAGCCCGGGCTCCTACCTATAGTCCCAATTTGGGAATGACATAAATTCAAGTACACAAGATCACTTAGCCTGGTACCAAATCTCTGTGTCGGTAAATACTTTTTCCAGCGATGAGCCCTTACACTCAAACGCCTTCTACGGGCATCCACCTATCTTATGTAAAATCGATGCATTCAAATTTTATCTAATTCAATCACATATCATGTTCTGTAGGGTATCATCATACCTGACTTGTAAGTCCTTAATATCACTTCCACATATGTATAATCATGTAAAAAACAAGGTGCTTCATCATTTACAAGTGGTGAACAATATTTATTTCAAATTCATGCTCTCTTTTGTTGATCACAATATGATATGGGGTATCAAGACATTATCATGGGAATTTGAAAGCAATTTATCTTTCATATTTATCACACTTCCATGGAAAATATCAAATCACATATGCATGGTTTCAACCATTGAAGTATATAGGCAAACAATTCCCATGACATAAAGTAAATGACTTAGAAATCATATTGAAAGCAAGTTATTATCATTTGATTGAAAACCCCTATTTAAAAGAATGCATGTTCATAAAAAATACACCCATGAGATTTTAGGATAATCCCACGTACCTCTATATGCAAATATGATAGGTGCTTTTTGAAGCCTATGTTGCGGAGATTCCAAATCTTCAATTTATTTTGAAAACCCGTGGTTGAATCTTGAACTATTTAGGTTTTTATTTTGAAACCCTAGAGAGAGTTCTTGAACAATTTAGATGAATGAAGGTGTATTTTGGGGTCTTTGGGAACTGAATTTTGTGTTAACGCTAAATAAGGGTGGAAAAAGACCATTTTGCCCCCAAAACGGAGTGTTTAAGTCACCTGAAACCTTTACATAGGCAGTGCTTATTCTATATCCTATGTTTACATAGGCTCTGCCTATGCTATTACCTATGTTTACATAAGCGCCGTCTATGCTATCGCCTATGTTTACATAGGCGCCACCTACTACTTTGAAAGGCCATAACTTCTTGCTCGGGTGTCGGATTTTATCAAATTTGGTATCGTTGAAAAGCTAACTCGATCGATGGAAGATGACATAAATTACAACGTCCACTAAAACTTAATCGATTGGAATAGTTTCAACTCGTCCTTGAGTTGAAGGACATCTATGGTATAAATTCAAGCTTGAATGGATTCACATACTACATAAATAATTAACATACCATATTGGTATAGGATTTATGGCTTCGGTATTATCAACGCATCAAAATCATGATTTTTATTCTATCCCGAAATGCGGGGTGTTACAATATCCTTTGGTGGTGTGTTTCTGGAATTTTAACATAAACAAAGGGTTGTTATAAGTTTATTATTAGTTTCCTTCCGATAAAAGAATTTTTTGGAAATTCAATTAGGATTCACGTATTTTACCACATCTGGATGTCTTGACAGTAGTTTCATGTTTTGCCATACCCTTAATATCCCCAAGCTAAAATATATAAGTTGCTTATATCCCCTAGCTAAAATATATAAGTTGCTTGGAACATTATACCCATTTGAGTTTTGAATGTCTATACTATATTTAATATATACCTCTACTCAAATCATACTTCCTCTTAGTTTGATTTATTATGTACCTATGCTATTTGACAAGTTACTAGTTCTTAATTTTTTTTGTTTCATGAAAATTCGAGGATGGAGCTCCATGCCGAAACTCATTTTGGCCCAACATAGCAATTCAACAGCTACGAGGATCCCATCACCTCGGAGTCTTGTAGATTAGAAGCTCAACTCCTAAATGGAGTATAGTATTCCTTAATCTCTCTTTCTTATAATTATTCATATAATGTTATGTGTTTTTAGAATGCTTTTTAATTCTTGATTTTGTTATTGAACTTGCTTAAGATAACCTTATTTGTTTATTACTTTATAATTCCAAATTATTTTTTGATTCTTTTAGAATTTCTTGTTGGGTTTAAGATTAAAGTATGAATGGAAAATGAAGGGAACCAAGTGGAGGAAAAATTTGAGATAACACTCAAAATAAAAAGTGTACTAAAAAATGGAAATGTCTACTAATTCTCTCACATTGGTGAAAGAAGGAAAATTTCAAGTGTTTATATTAAGGAACACTTACTCCACATGATAAGTGAGGTAAGAACCAAGAGGTGCCTCACACAGTTGTTGTTGTGACTCGACTTCGAAAAATGACCAATCAATGAGATCTATCTTTTTGGACAAAATTTATTTGAATTTGTTTGTAGTTTTTGAACCTCCATTAACGTGTATGATTCTACATGCTAAAACAATGGTTGTGGCTGCTTGAAGAGATAACTTTTTGAGTAAAAAACACACTGTTTCAGGAAAAGGTATGATTGTTTTGATGGTTGTGGTTGTTCGAAAAAGACACACACTTTCTGATGATCAGACATGACTGTTCAGAATGGATTACACCTTTCCGATGAACCATTGCCACCTTTCAGAAGGGGCTCCTAATGACTATATAAACCTGCATTTTTCGATAGGTTTAGATACAATTTTTTTCCTACATTAAAACGCTTGCTATTTTCTGAAATACTCCGTCTGATCATCTAATCGTTGAGTGAGTTCGAAGAGAATCTGATCGTTTGAGGTACCACTACAGTCAGATTGTTAGGCCATTTTATCCTGAGAGAAAAATTCCATAACCTCGGGTACTTGAGGGGAATTATTTCCTTAAGGACACTCCGTGAAGTCAGGGAACTTGACCTTTTTCTTTTTCATTTAATTTTCTAAAAACACACTTCTTTGAAAGGTCATTTTGATCTTGTGTTGAAAGTGTTGCATAACTTCATATGTGTTCTTATTTTATACTTGAACTTGTGTTGAAGTTGTTATTGCCAAAATACAGATTCTTGTGTACCCGAAAAACAACAATCTTAAGGAAATAAGTTATTTTTTGGAATCTATGTTGCTTGGTTTCTAGAGATTAAAGCTTTAAGCTTTCTACTCCGTTTGAACTTAACTAGTGGTTTGAAGAAATAAAATCTTCATCAAAAGTTAAAAATCACTCGGTTGACGATTGGAAGTCATAAAAACTTCATTGTTTAACTAGAAACAAGGGGTGTTTAAAGTTGCTACAACTTAGTAGTATTTTCATATACTAAAATTCACTGTTTTTTTGTGACAGAAAAATGACTATGGACAGTCACGTGCATGATACTACAACGACTATGGCAGTAACTAATATTGTTATAACGATTCGTACGAGTGCTCCGCAGGCAATGGTACCAGCGGAGAAACTCAAAAAATTCACAGGTGTTGATTTCAAAAAGTGGCAACAGAAGATGTTCTTTTATCTTACAACTTTATGTATTCAAAGATTCACATCTGAAGAAGCTCCAGAGGTACCCGATGGAATTTCGGACCAGGAGAAATTTGTCGTTATGGAGGCGTGGAAACACTCCGATTTCCTATGCAGGAATTACATTCCAAATGGCCTCCAAGATGAACTATACAACGTGTATAGTAGAATAAAGTCGACAAAAGAGTTATGGGGTGCGCTAGAAAGAAAATACAAGATTGAGGATGCTGGAACCAAGAAGTTCTTCATTGCAAGATTTCTTGAGTTTAAAATGATTGACAACAAGTTTGTTGTATCTCAAGTCTAGGAACTGCAAGTTATCATCCATGATCTTCTCATGGAAGGTATGCGTTTGATGAATACCTTAGTTGAACATATTAAAAATGTTCTTGATGTTCAGATAAACTTTATTGTAGATTTGGTTGTGAACGAGACATTTCAAATCGCGACAATAATAGAGAAGTTACCACCTATGTGGAAGGACTTTAAGAACTACTTGAAACATAAGCGAAAAGAGATGACAGTCAAATATCTTATAGTGAGACTGCACATTGAAGAAGACCATAAAGCTGCAGAAAGAAGATCGAGAGAAAATTCTGCAATGAATAGAGCAAACATTGTAGAAGATGACCACAACAACTCCAAAAAACAAAAGAAAGCTAGACAGAAAAGCAATCAACCTAAGAAGAAATTCAAGGGAAAATGCTTTAACTGTGGCAAGATTGTCCACAAGTCAATGGATCGTCGTGCCCCAAAGAAAGGAAAAAAAAAGGACCAATCAAATATGGCTGAATCTAAGAAAGAAATGGATGATCTATGTGCCATGCTATCTGAATGCAACTTGGTGGGAAATCCTCGAGAATGGTGGATAGATTCTGGTGCCACCCGCAACGTTTATGCAAGTAAGGAGTTGTTTGTTGTTTTTTCTCCTGCTTAAGGCAAAGAGAAGATATATTTGGCCAACTCCGCAACCACAAAAGTTGAAGGAACAGGAAAAATCTTCCTAAAAATGACATCAGGCAAAGTGTTGATTTTGAAAAATATCCTATATGTGCCGGAGTTACAGAAGAACTTGATTTCAGTATCACTTCTTGAAAAAGATGGATTCAAATATGTATTTATTTCTGAAAAAATTATACTTAGTAAAGGAGAAGTGTAATAGGAAAAGGCCTACCTCACTTAGGGCCTATCCAAAATGAATGTAATGAATATTGAAATCAATAAAAATTCAATTTCTTTTTACTTGCTTGAGTCTAATGATTTGTGGTATAAACGATTAGGACATATCAATTATAAAACATTGCGAAAACTGATTAACTTAGAAGCTTTGCCAAACTTTGAGTGCAATAAATTAAAATGTCAAACGTGTGTGGAATCAAAGTATGCTAAGCATCCGTTTAAGTCTGTTGAAAGGAATTCCAATCCTTTAGACTTAATACACACTGACATTTGTGATATGAAGTCAACACCATCTCGTGGTGGAAAAAATATTTTATAACTTTTATTGATGATTGTACTAGATATTGTTATGTCTATCTAAACAGTAAGGATGAAGCAATAGATGCATTTAGGTAATATAAAACAGAAGTTAAAAATTAGTTAGAGCAGAAGATCAAAACTATAAGAAGTGATAGAGACGGAGAATATGAATCTCCCTTTGCGGAAATATATGTAGAGAATGGAATTGTTCATCAAACTACGGCCTCATATTCACCTCAATCTAATGGAATTGCAGAAAGGAAAAATCAAACCTTGAAGGAAATGATGAATGTCTTACTTATAAGTTCAGGTTTACCACAAAACTTGTGGAGGAAAGCTATCCTTATAGCTAACCAAATACTCAATGGAATGTCCCATAGTAAGACAATCAATTCCATATGAAAAATAGAAAGGAATAAAACCCAATTTGAAATATTTTAAAGTGTGGGGGTGTCTAGCAAAGGTCCAAGTTTCTATGCCTAAAAGGGTAAAGATAGGACCTAAGATGGTGTACTGCGTGTTCATAGAATATGCTAAAAGTAGTAAAGAATGTCATTTTTTGGTTCATAAATCCAAATATTCGGATGTCAATGAAAATACGATAATTGAATCAGATAATACTGAATTCTTTGAACATATTTATCTGTATAAAACAAGACATGAACAGTTTAATGGGGGGTCTAAACGACCTCGAGATGAACCAAGTGAGAATGTACATAATGATGAGAATCCAAGATGTAGTACATGTTAAAGAACATCAACTCCATTTGGATCAAATTTTGTAACATTTCTCTTAGAAAATGAGCCTCAAATATTTAACGAAGTGATGTCGTTGTCAGACTCATACTTTTGGAAAGAGAGTATTAATAGTGAGATTGATCCAATCCTAAGAAACCATAAGTGGAAGTTGGTTGATCTTCCTCGATGAAATAAACCTTTAGGTTCTAAATGAATCTTCAAAAGAAAAATAAAAGTGGATGGTACTCTTGACAAATACAAGGCAAGACTTGTAGTAAGAGGCTTCAAACATAAAGAAGGCCTTGATTACTTTGATAT
The DNA here is from genome assembly GCF_002878395.1 of Capsicum annuum. Taxonomy (NCBI): domain Eukaryota; kingdom Viridiplantae; phylum Streptophyta; class Magnoliopsida; order Solanales; family Solanaceae; genus Capsicum; species Capsicum annuum. Next base: position 32,595,961 of record NC_061121.1, read on the forward strand.
ATACTCGTCTGTAACAAGGTTAACATCAAGTCGAATGTTAATTGCCTTGGCAGCGGTATATGGTTTTGAAATCCATCAAATGGACATGAAAACAACACTCCTAAATGGAGAATTGGAGGAAGAAATTTACATGGAATATCGTGAGGGTTTTATGGTTCCAGAAAAAGAAATAAGGTGTGTAAACTTGTTAAGTTACTTTATGGACTAAAATAAGCACCTAAACAGTAGCATGCAAAGTTTGACCAAACTATGTTGGCAAACGGGTTCAAGATAAATGAATGTGATAAATGTGTTTACATTAAAGACACTCCAAATCACCAAGTCATTGTTTGTTTGTATGTGATAATATGTTGATATGTAGAGACATTTCTGATATAAATGCTATAAAATGAATGCTTGAGAGCAAGTTTGATATGAAAGACCTTGGAGTTGTGGATATGATCTTAGGAATAAGAATCCATAGAACTCCGCAAAGATTGGCAGTGTCACAGTATCATCACATCGAAAAGGTACTTAATAAATTTAAGTATTTGGAATTCGGTATTGCCAAGACTCTATTGGACGTGAGCTTCGCACTTCAAAAGAATAAGGGTGAAAGTGACTCACAGTTGGAATACTCAAGAATGTTGGGATGTTTAACGTATATCATGAATTATACACGACCAGACATAGCATGTGCTATTAGTAAGTTGAGTTGGTACATGAGTAATCCCAATAAAACTCATTGGATGACAATGAAAAGAGTTTTGGGATATCTTAAATACACTCAAGACTATGCTTTGCATTACAATATCCCACGGTACATGAAGGATATAGTGATGCAAATTGAATCACCAGATTGAATAAAGTAAAATCCACGAGTGAATATATATTTACTATATGCGGAGGAGCAGACTCTTGGAAACAAACATATCTTTCTCGCTCTACAATGGAATCATAATTTATTGCAGTAGATAAAGTCGATGAAGAAGCAGAATGGCTTCAAAATTTCTTGGAAGATATTCCTTATTGGACCAAACCATTGGTACCAGTATGTATATATTGTGATAGTCAAGCTGCAATAGGTAGGGCAGGGAGCATGACGTACAACGGTAAATCTTGTCATATAAGACAGAGACATAATACCTTTAGAGAACTTCTCTCCAGTAGAATTATTACTGTTGACTATGTGAAGTCAAAGGATAATATATCCTTACAAAAGGCCTATCTAAAGAAGGAGTTGAGAGGACATCCAAGGGAATAGGTTTATGGCCTAGGAAAAGTCAGCATGGCGGTAACTCTACCTAGCAGACTGGAGATCCCAAGATCTAGGTTCAAGGAGATCAAACAAAGTTGTGTCTGACAGGTTCAACATTGTTAATAAACCCAATCCATTCTTATAATGTAGACAATGTTTAGTAAACAAGGATAAGACTTATAGAGTGAAGTCTTTTAATGATTACCTAAATTTGGCAGATTTGACCAAATATTTTAATTTATAGGATTGAACATTTAGAAATCACCTATGTGAGGGAGAAGTGGAAGCCGCTTCAAGGAGAATATTAGTAAAGGCCTATTCTCTAAGCTCTCATGAGACCGGGACGTATTCATGGCTGAAACGAATAAAATCATCAGAACCATAAATGGTAAAAGGCTGGTTGTGTGACATGTGTTGTCTAGGTTACATTAAAGCTCAACGGTTCAAAGATGTCAAATCTACCAATTGACCGAGTGCAGCTGATGCATGTTCACTACGGAAAGTTCAAAGGAAAACCCACTTATCTGATGCAATTAGTCTTTACTTGATGATCACATACTTGTCTGTAAAGTTTTACGAAAAGATAGCCATTCCCCATTCATGTGGAAGATTGTTGGATTCAAGATTAAAGTGTGAATGGAAAATGGACGGAACCAAGTTGAGGAAAAAATTGAGATAACACTCAAAATTGAAAGTGTACTCAAAAATAGAAAAATCTAATAATTCTCTCACATTGGTGGGAGAAGGAAACTTTCAAGTGTTTATATTAAGGAACACTTACTCCATATGGTATGTGAGGTAAGAACCAAGAGGTGCCTCGCGTCGTCGTCGTTGTCGCTCTCTCGGATTTGGATTTGGATTTGAATTTGGATTTGTCAAATGATCGATCGATGAGATCTATCTTTTTGGACAAAATTTATTTGAACAATCCAAAAATTCAAAGAAAAAAATGCAACCAGTTTTTGTTTGTAGTTTTTGAACCTCCATTAACGTGCATGACCGCGGCTGCTCGAAGAGACACAACTCTTCGAGCAAAAGACACACTATTTTTTGGAAAAAGGTTTGACTGTTTGAATGCTTGTGGATGTTCGAAAGACACACACTTTTTGATGAACAAACATGAATATTCAGAAAGGATACACCTTTCCGGTGAACCACTGCCACCTTTTGAAAGGGGCACCTAATGGCTATATAAACCTGTATTTTTCCACAGGTTTAGATACGAACCTTTTCCTCCATTAAAACACTTCCTATTTTCTGAAATACTCTGTTTGATCATCTAATCATTGAGTAAGTTCGAAGAGAATCCGATCATTTGAGGTACCACTACAATTAGATTGTTAGGCCATTTTATCCTGGGAGGAAAATTTCGTAACCTCGAGTACTTGAGAGGAATATTTCTTTAAGGACACTCTATTAAGTCGAGGGACTTGACCTTTTTCTTTTACATCTAATTTTCTGAAAACACACTTCTTTGAAAGGTCATTTTGATCTTGTGTTGAAGGTGTTGCATAACTTCATAAGTGTTCTTGTTTTATACTTGAACTTGTATTGAAATTGTTGTTACGAAATTACAAATTTTTGTGTACCCGAAAAACAACATATCTTAACGTCCTCACTTTTTCACAATTAACGCATGACTAGGTCTCAATGGATTTTTTTAAATAAAAAAGAGCAACCTTAAAATTTGACTATTAAAACTAAATATTTGCCAAAATGAGTTTTTCTTACAAGAATAGATGTCGTATCCTAATGTCTCTTCTTAAAATAAAAGAAGAGTTTCAATATTATTATGGAATGGCCATGTATAGCAAAAATTTTGATTTTTGAAAAAGCAAAATGCCTATTCATCAATTTCAATTTGTTTCAATAAATCAAAATAATTTTAATTTTTTATGTTACTATCTATTTGTTTTTTCAACACTTATTTTGAGTTTTTTTCAGACTTCAAAAGGCTCAAGAATCACGAGGTGTATAGATAGATAAATAGATAGATAGATAGATAGATAGATAGAGAGACTATTAAATTCACGGTATATTTTCATTGCTATTATATTTATTCAATCACTTTTTATACGATTATATTAACTATACTTATACATGTATATTTTACTATCATATTTATTTTTATTCACTTTCAAGTGTGATATCTTTATCCAGTTTTATCTATTAAAATTTGTAACCAAATGAACACTATCATGATCACTTACATTTTAAATATACACAAGTCTAATTTACTCAAGAGCTAAAACGCTAATATGTTTTAACGTTTTTTTTTTTTTACCTTGCGATAAACACATTCGTATAAATTTATTTTCAAATCAATAAATTTTCATATCTTCGTCATACTCTTAGATTCATACATTTATTTTATAATTTTTCACGTATTTTTAGAAACTATTACCTTTCTTTACTTTGAAAATGATTTCATTCTTTACGTAATTTAATATACCATTAAACAGTATATTGTTGTAAAATTATATTTCATTCTTTTCAACACACACACACAAACATACTATTATTTTAGAAAAATTCCATTCGTCACTTTGAAACATGCATATATATATATTTTGCAATAAATTATATCCTTGTATATTGTAGCATTGCATTTTGTATACCTTGCATTTTCTTTTCCCAAAATGACACAAGTATTTTTATCACAATTTTTAGCAAATGATAAAACAAAAATATTTTTCCTAAACTGAGGCAAGGACTATCTTGGATAGGCCCGAGATGTGCTTATCTCCTTTTCCTCAAGTAAAATTAGGTGGCGACTCTAAAATATGAATTTTTAAAATTCAGAGTCACAACGACCACCATATATTGTTCACTGTTTTGGCTATTTCGAAATAGGGCACGACAGTGAGCAATTGAGTATTATATGCAATTACTTATGTCTGTGAGACGGAAGTTATAGTTAATCTATGAGTAGGTTCATTGTGTCTGACTTATTAAAATATTCTGAATTTCTATCTTATACATAAAATAAATTTATGCCCACAACTTGACTGAACAACAATGAATTTTTTACCACAAGATTATGGTTGAGTAGTTGGGAGGTAGGTCTCCCATGTGGGAGACCTGAGATCGAATGTAATCTCTGTCTGTTGTTCAACCATATGATCCTCGCATGGAGCTTGCCTAGTGCACATTACATCTCATTATGATTTGCAAGATATCACATATTGAGCAGGTTTGTCACGATCCAAACCCATCGTGAGTGTCATCCACACTACTCACCCAGTAGAAAAACCATCAACCCCAAAATACCATCTCGAAATCAACACTTAAAAGAGATAATAAAACTAATCTTTAAATAAAACATCAAATCTAAAGAAAAAGAACATAAGTACAACTCAAATGCAGAACGTTGTACTTAACCAAAAACCATCCTTGAGAACCGAATATCGTCCGTACCAAAACTACTAAAGATTGTCAAGAAAGGAGTGCAACCCCAAAACTAAAGGAAAGCATAAGTCCAGAAATAAGAACTATGTCATAAAAGTAAGATCTAATGGTAGCCTGAATATGCCGCTAACCCTGAAATCTGAAATCAGTCGCTTGAATCACAAGTGAGGTCTTGTAGGGGCTGCTAGAATATACGTTGCACTCACAAAAGTAAATGCAAGTGTAGTATCAACGCACAAGAACAACAGTGTACAGGTAGGGTCATTTGGTCAATCAAAGATGAGAATATGAACATATAACTAAGTTATAGTACAACAAGTAAATCCATGCTTAACAAACATATACTTAGCATAACAAACAACAATGAACAGTTAGGAATCAAACCAACAAGTCAACATATTATCACCAAGTCAAGTTTAGTCAAGTCAAGCCAAAAACAAGCCAGGAAAATTTATTAAACATAAAAACATATTTTTTCGATTCACTTATGAAACCACCATACTCACCTGACCCTCGTACATACATTCTAAGGGGTGTACAACCACCCTCTAGCCATGATCTACCGGAGACAATTATTGTCCATGTACTAAAAGTTCAGACATAAGTGTGCCAACCTTGCTCCACCAAAAGCTCGTGAGAACGTTCTAAATACTAAACATTTCACATTTAGCAAGTAAGGTAGGTCAAAATACTATATCAAGAAAATCGTTTGCAAAGACCGCACCAAACGACATGCACTAACAAACAATACTACAAAGTAGTAAACATGCACATATAACACAAATTACATTAAACTACAATACCATCACTTACCTCGAATCAAGCTTGCACAACTACTTTATGTCAAATTTTTTTTCCTTCCTTGCAATTTTTGTTTGCTCGTGGTCTAGGACATGCATATAGATACGTAATTAAAGAAATGGCCTAACATAACGGGATTTATAACTCACACCCAACCTAAGATCAAATTCATGATCATTCCCCTCCCGTTCTAGGAATTTCCCACCGTAATTCACCTAAAACAACCAATTTAAGGGATAAATTAGTGAATTAACGAAATGCAAGAGTACATTAAATGTTAATAATCAAAATTCATTAAATTATTCCTTAATATTCTTCATAGCATGAACAATTAACTAAAATATTCCCTAAAACCTTCCCAAAATCTCTGATTAACAATTCTATGGCCTAGTAATTAAATATGAGTTAATAGGGAAGAATATCTTACCTAAGTGAAGCCAAGCGAAAAAAAAACCCGGGTGGGTTTCATCCTTAATCACCCTCCCTTTGCACCAAAATGAGTTTTAAAAAAATAAACCATTTTTAATTTTTTTTAATAAATCTATAGTTTTCACTGCTATAACTGTATTGACAACTATAGCAGTTGTTGACCGCCTTTGACCACTGCTATAGCGGAAATTTCTTTACTATAGCAATTGTTGATATAACGATGTGATGACCGCTATAGCGGCGTCAAAGGGACAAAATGTCCATATTCACCTAACAATCTCATTTTTTGACATACATCTTAAACTTGGGACATTCCAAATAATGTCATTTGCGCTAAGATCAATTTTGGGAGTTGTACTTACCCAAATTTAATTTCATAAATTTTTATGGGTTTCTTATTGCCTTATCTAACTAGAAATCAATGAAAATATCACTACCCCAGTTCAAATAATTTCTAGATTTTTCTAGAACTCTCCTTGCTCCAAAATCAATGAAAATTAGCGTAGCCTGAAATTTGTAACTTTCAAATCAAAAATAAATTGGACATGATATTTAAAACATAAGATTCATATGTAAAGACAGAGAGGATCATTATAACATATACCGATTTTCCCATCAATCACCCCCGAATGATCAAACGAGTAATATATGCTAAACAAGAAAGAAGAAGTGTACATGTATCCTCAAACAATTGAGGGTACTTATCCTATATGTGTTTTTGGTCTCCCAAGTGGCTTCCTCAATTGGAAGATGCTTCCATTTCACCTTCACCAAATGAATTTCCTTCGTACTCAATTTTTGAACATCCCTATCTAGAATTGCTATTGGTTCATCGCATAAATCAAATCCTTATCTAGAAGCACAAAATTTCACTTAATGATGTAGTCTCCATCCCCATGGTGCCTTTTCAGCATTAAGACATGAAATATCATATAGAATCTCGATAATCCCAGTGGTAGAGCTAACCAATATGCAACTAGATCCACTTCCTCGAGAACCTCGAAGGGACCTATATATCGAGATTTGAGCTTGCCCCTATTACAAGACCTCATGACTCCCTACATGGGAGACGTCTTGAGAGAAAATTGCTCACCAACCTTGAAGTACATGTCCCTCACCGTACTATCTAGATACTTCTTTTACATACTTTGAGCAATAAAAAACTTGGCTTGAATTAATCTTACCTTCTCTTGCGATTCTTTTGTGATTTCTTTACCAAATTCGTGTCCAAAGGCTAAACATTTCTTGACTCAAACCACTCAATAGGGAACATATACTTCTTTTCATGAAGTTTCTTGAATGGTGCCATATTAATACTGTAGTGATAACTATTGTTGTTTAAAAACTCAGATAACAAAAGAAAATGATCCTAATGACCACCAAATCAATCACACAGGTCCTTAAAATATCCTCTAGCACCTAAATTATCCTCACCAACTGCCTATCAGTTTGAGGGTCATAAGTTCTGCTAAACGTGAGTTTGGTGCCTAAATCCTCATGTAACCTACCCAAAAACTTGGAAATGGACTTTGCATTTATGTCAGAGCTGACAGTAAGTGGCGCCCCATGAAGTCTTAGAATCTTGTTGACATAAATTTTAGCTAACTGCTAAGAGTTGTAGTCTACCCGAATCAATAAAAAGTGAGCTAACTTCATCAACCAGTCACTATCACCTAAATAGATTCATACCTTCCCAAAGTCTTAGGGAGGCCCACCGTGAATTTTTCAGCAATATTCTCTCAGTTCCACATGGGTAATGACATTCTCTAAAACAACCCCGTGAGCCTTTGGTGCTCATACTTTACTTGATGAAAATTTTGATACTTGGACACATAATTCATTATATCCCTCTTCATCTCAGGCCACCAATAAAGCTACCTCAAGTTACCATACATTTTGGTTGTACCCGAATGAATAGAATAACACTATCCTTGGGCCTCTAAAAGTACATCATAAATCAAATCAACAATCTGAGGAACACATAATCTTCTTTTACACCACAACACCTCTCCCACATGCACGTTCACTGCCTCTTCAGGTACCAATTTGTTTCGAAGTGCATTCAACTTCTTATCCTCAAATTGCTTGGCCTTAATCTGCTTCACAAATGCTAATTTTATATCTACACTAACTAATACGCCACCCCTATCTGAGACCTTAAATTACATGCTCAGAGATGCTAAAGTTTGAAACTCTCTATCTAATGATCGCCAGAATGCCCTAAAAAATGATAAAATATTCACACTTATAGCTTTTTGGCTCAATATACCTGCCACCATATTGTCCTTACCCAAATGATACTGAATACTCATATCATAATGCTTTAACAATTCCTTCCACCTCTGTTGCGTTAGGTTCAAATCCCTTTGAGCAAACTTGTGTTGTAGGCTATGATAATTTGTGAAGGCCTCACACTTGATACTGTAAAGATAATGTCTCCAAATCTTTTTAATGCAAACACCACCGGTGTCAAGTCTAAGTCATGGGTTAGGTAGTTCCTTTTATGAGGCTTCAACTTCTTTGAAGCACAAGCAATGACATTTCTATCCAACATCAACACAACACCCAAACCCAAAAATAAGGTATCATAAAGAACTAGAAAGTCCTTATCTTCAATCAACAATGAAAGAATAGATGTTGCATTTAAGAGTGACTTGAGCTTTTGGAAGCTCTCTTCTAATTGGTTTGACCAAATAAATGATTGGAATCTCTCTTCTAATTGGGTTTACCAAATAAATGACACTTCTTTCTGAACCAACCTTGTCAAGTGCATTGCAATGGATGTAAGGTTCTTGACAAATTTGCAGTAATAACTATTAAGACCTGTAAAACTTCCTACCTAGGTCACTAAACTAGGCCGATTCCAATTCATTATTTTCATAATCTTCAGGGGATCCACCATCGCCTCTTTTTTAAAAACCATATGCCCCAAAAAGGTGTAATGTTTCAAAACCTAGTTCCAAGACATCACATGGTGCTCAAAACTACGAGTAGCCTTAAACTAACCCTGTCTGCCTTTTACTAAGTTTGAATCTTATAAATAAGGTGATATAGACATAAAATTCATACTTAATGTGGAAACTGTCTGAAATAACTGGAAATAATCCGAATGTAATGTCTAAAAATCAAATATAGTAAGTCTGAGTCAAATCTAGCAGCCTGACAAGCCTCTACTATTAATAACTAGAGAGTCACTGGGACAAACCCCCAGCTAACTCGAAATGTGTACAAAGAATACTGAATCATATGAATTAATAAGCTGAAAAATCTAAATGAATAAGTCCCCAAACTATGAGGACACACCAACTATCAGATGTAGATAGAGATGCTCGAACTACTCACGCTGCTGATACTGAGCACCTAAACCTACATTATGAGATGTAGCACATAGACATATATGTGGATCAGTACTTTGAGGATATACTGAGTATATGGGGGTGATAAGCATAAGTAAAACATCATTTCATCATCATAATTTATAAAACAATACATGCTAAATATAAATGACTCACATAAGCTGGAATATCTGGAATATCTGAAATACTGAAAGCTGAAATCATGAATAACAAATCAAACTTTATAAATCTAGTGAGTCATAACATTTAGTTCTAAAAGTTGTACTTGTATTCTCTCTTTAAATCATACTGTCTAAGTGTAGAAAGGACTCACTCTTAAATCTAAAAGCTGAAAGCTAAAATATGTAGCTGATATCTTTCTGTAAAGCATAATCTGAATAAAGTTGTGAGCCTTTACACTTAGTTTTCTAAAAGCTTTTCTGTAAATCTTTTACTTTAACTAGCAGGGAGGTTCTCTTAACCAACATAAATCATGTGAGCTAACATGGAGTCCAACGTATTACCCACGTTGGGGAGAGCTGCTCTACCCTTGCATCGGAATAGAACCTTAACTTAAGTGATCACTGACTTAGCCCACTATCGGCGCTTAAAACCTATGGTGGCTCTTAGTTCTGGGGAATGAGACCTTGGAATAATACCCAACTCGATGTTAAATACTACTCTCATACTTATCGCTCAGAACTTTAGAAAATCCACCTTAAAATAGCACAAGGGTTTATAATGAAAAACCAAATATGCTTCTCTTTGTTTAAATTTTAAACTATATGAACAATGTGGATTCCTTATCTTAGCTTAGGATCAAAAGATCAACTTCTTTCTTAAATTTCGGTAAACGATCATCAAAGAGGCTTAAAATCATAATCTTCTTAAAATATCGATACTAAATCTTAGGGCTTAAAACCCATGCTTTAAGCTCATGTCAAAATATCATAATAACCATGCTTGCTAATGAAGCCAATGATAATTCATCTCAAAATCTGTAAATTACTACAGTAGGCATGAAAAGATGAAAAATAGACATGCAATTTATCTTTAAAAATATCTCAAAACTCATAGTCTTGCAAATAACAATAATAGGTATGAACCCTAATTTAAAATTCATGTATAAACATTCAAAATCATATGAAATTGTAATTAAAACTTGGTTTTGGGCACA
>NC_061121.1:32609347-32644019 GCF_002878395.1 Capsicum annuum
TTATCCTATATGTGTTTTTGGTCTCCCAAGTGGCTTCCTCAATTGGATGATTCTTCCATTTCACCTCCACCAAATGAATTTCCTTCGTACTCAATTTTTGAACATCCCTATCTAGAATCGTTATTGGTTCATCCGCATAAATCAAATCATTATCTAGAAGCAAAAAATTCCACTTAATGATGTAGTCTTCATCCCCATGGTGCCTTTTCAGCATTAAGACATAAAATATCATATGGAATCTCGATAATCCCAGTGGTAGAGCTAACCAATATGCAACTGGATCCAATTCCTCGAGAACCTCGAAGGGACCTATATATCAAGATTTGAGCTTGCCCCTCTTATAAGACCTTATGACTCCCTACATGGGAGACGTCTTGAGAGAAAATTTCTCACCAACCTTGAAGTACATGTCCCTCACCGTACTATCTAGATACTTCTTTTACATACTTTGAGCAATAAAAAATTTGGCTTGAATGAATGTTACCTTCTCTTGCGATTCTTTTGTGATTTCTTTACCAAATTCGTGCCCATAGGCTAAACATTTCTTGACTCAAACCACTCAATAGGGAACATATACTTCTTTTCATGAAGTTCCTTGAATGGTGCCATATTAATACTGTAGTGATAACTATTGTTGTTTAAAAACTCAGATAACAAAAGAAAATGATCCTAATGACCACCAAAATCAATCACACAGGTCCTTAAAATATCCTCTAGCACCTAAATTATCCTCACCAGCTGACTATCAGTTTGAGGGTCATAAGTTCTGCTAAACGTGAGTTTGGTGCCTAAATCCTCATGTAACCTACCCAAAAACTTGGAAATAGACTTTGCATCTATGTCAGAGCTGACAGTAAGTGGCACCCCATGAAGTCTTACAATCTCGTTGACATAAATTTTAGCTAACTGCTAAGAGTTGTAGTCTACCCGAATCAATAAAAAGTGAGCTAACTTCATCAACCAGTCACTATCACCTAAATAGATTCATACTTCCCAAAGTCTTAGGGAGACCCACCGTGAATTTTTTAGCAATATTCTCTCAGTTCCACATGGGTAATGACATTATCTAAAACAACCCCGTGAACCTTTGGTGCTCATACTTTACTTGATGAAAATTTTGATACTTGGACACATAATTCATTATATCCCTCTTCATCTCAGGCCACCAATAAAGCTACCTCAAGTTACCATACATTTTGGTTGTACCCGAATGAATAGAATAAAACTATCCATGGGCCTCTAAAAGTACATCATGAATCAAATCAACAATCTGAGGAACACATAATCTTCTTTTAAACCACAACACCTTTCCCATATGCATGTCCACTGCCTCTTTAGATACCAATTTGTTTCGAAGTGCATTCAACTTCTTATCCTCAAATTGCTTGGTCTTAATCTGCTTCACAAATGCTAATTTTACCTCTACACTAACTAATACACCACCCCTATCTGAGACTTTAAATTACATGCTCAGAGATGCTAAAGTTTGAAACTCTCTATCTAATGATCGCCAGAATGCCCTAAAAAATGATAAAATATTCACATTTATAGCTTTTTGGCTTAATATACCTGCCACCATATTGGCCTTACCCAAATGATACTGAATACTCATATCATAATTCTTTAACAATTCCTTCCACCTCCGTTGCGTTAGGTTCAAATCCCATTGAGCAAACTTGTGTTGTAGGCTACGATAATTTGTGAAGACCTCACACTTGATACTATAAAGATAATGTCTCCAAATCTTTTTAATACAAACACCACCGGTGTCAAGTCTAAGTCATGGGTTAGGTAGTTCCTTTCATGAGGCTTCAACTTCTTTGAAGCAAAAGCAATGACATTTCTATCCAACATCAAACAACACCCAAACCCAAAAATAAGGTATCATAAAGAACTAGAAAGTCCTTATCTTCAATCGACAATGAAAGAATAGATGTTGCATTCAAGAGTGACTTGAGCTTTTGGAAGCTCTCTTCTAATTGGTTTGACCAAATAAATGATTGGAATCTCTCTGCTAATTGGGTTTACCAAATAAATGACACTTCCTTCTGAACCAACCTTGCCAAGTGCATTGCAATGGATGTAAGGTTCTTGACAAATTTGCAGTAATAACTATTAAAACCTGTAAAACTTCCTACCTAGGTCACTAAACTAGGCCGATTCTAATTCATTATTTTCATAATCTTCAGGGGATCCACCATCGCCTCTTTTTTAAAAACCATATGCCCCAAAAAGGTGTAATGTTTCAAAACCTAGTTCCGAGACGTCACATAGTGCTAAAAACTACGAGTAGCCTTAAACTAACCCTGTCTGCCTTTTACTAAGTTTGTATCTCATAAATAAGGTGATATAGACATGAAATTCATACTGAATGCGGAAACTGTCTGAAATAACTAGAAATAATCCGAATGTAATGTCTAAAAATCAAATATAGTAAGTCTGAGTCAAATCTAGCAGCCTGACAAGCCTCTACTATTAATAACTAGAGAGTCACTGGGACAAACCCCCAGCTAACTCGAAATGTGTACAAAGAATACTGAATCATATGAATTAATAAGCTGAAAAATCTAAATGAATAAGTCCCCAAACTATGAGGACACACTAACTATCAGGTGTAGATGGAGATGCTCGAACTACTCACGCTGCTGATACTGAGCACCTAAACCTACATTATGAGATAATGTAGCACATAGACATATATGTGGATCAGTACTTTAAGGATATACTGAGTATATGGGGGTGATAAGCATAAGTAAAACATCATCTCATCATCATAATTTATAAAACAATGCACGCTAAATATAAATGACTCACATAAGCTGGAATATCTGAAATACTGAAAGCTGAAATCATGAATAACAAATCAAACTTTATAAATCTAGTGAGTCATAACATTTAGTTCTAAAATTTGTACTTGTATTCTCTCTTTAAATCATACTGCCTAAGTGTAGAAAGGACTCACTCTTAAATCTGAAAGCTGAAAGCTGAAATTTGTAGCTGATATCTTTCTGTAAAGCATAATCTGAATAAAGTTGTGAGCGTTTACACTTAGTTTTCTAAAAGCTTTTCTGTAAATCTTTTACTTTAACTAGCAGGGAGGTTCTCTTAACCAACATAAATCATGTGAGCTAACATGGAGTCCAACGTATTACCCATATTGGGGAGAGCTGCTCTACCCTTGCATCGGAATAGAACCTTAACTTAAATGATCACTGACATAGCCCACTATGGGCGCTTAAAACCTATGGTGGCTCTTAGTTCTGGGGCATGATACCTTGGAATAATATCCAACTCGATGTTAAATACTACTCTCATACTTATCGCTCAGAACTTTAGAAAATCAACCTTAAAATAGTACAAGGGTTTATAATAAAAAACCAAATATGCTTCTCTTTGTTTAAATTTTAAAATATATGAACAATGTGGATTCCTTATCTTAGCTTAGGATCAAAAGATCAACTTCTTTCTTAAATTTTGGTAAACGATCATCAAAGAGGCTTAAAATCATAATCTTCCTAAAATATCGATGCTAAATCTTAGGGCTTAAAACCCATGCTTTAAGCTCATGTCAAAATATCATAATAACCATGCTTGATAATGAAGCCAATGATAATTCATCTCAAAATCTGTAAATTACTACAGTAGGCATGAAAAGATGAAAAATAGACATGCAATTTATCTTTAAAAATATCTCAAAACTCATAGTCTTGCAAATAACAATAATGGGCATGAACCTTAATTTAAAATTCATGTATAAACATTCAAAATCATATGAAATTGTAATTAAAACTTGGTTTTGGGCACAAGGATGAAAGGAGATCCTTTTTCATAAACCCCACATACGTTGATAGATGATTAGATGAAGAAACCTTGAAATTTGGATTCCTATTTGAGTTTATGGAGATGAGTTCTTGATTATCTTGTCTTGGAAATCCTCAATTTTAAGCTTTCTTGAAGAAACTATGGAGGATTTTGATTTGTTGGAGAAGAAGCTTTGGATCTCTAGGGTTTTGCTTTGAGAGAGAATGGATGAATTTGGGCATAAAATGCCTTGAGTATGTTTAATCTTATGTTTTGGATGGATTTAGGACCTTGGGAATTGACCAAAATACCCCTTTTAATATTTAAACGGAACTGAAAAAGTAATATTTTCCAAACTGACATGCCACCATGATATTTCACTATCACACTGGTTCACTGGAAATAGGACAATTGGGAACTCAGCGTTCTCCGCGATGCACCACCATCGCAGTGCCCCTTTGGAATGCCATTTTGGTTATTGGCACGAGCGCCACTATCGTATTGGGCTACTGGATTTTGAAAAATGGGAAATTAAACCTCTCCAGGATGTAGGGCTATCATGAAGATCCACTAGAATTTGACGATTGCCATTTTGGCATCCACCGCGACCCGGTGAGTGCCCAAGTGGGACACTGCTTTACTGAAATCGCCATAACTTCTCAACCGGGTATCGAAATTAGGCGAATTTGGTATCGATGGAAAGCTTATTCAATTTTCCACACAATGGAATGTCTAAATGTAAAAAATTCTATATGAAATAAATATTATTCATTTTGAAAGATATCCCTTAACATTCTAGGAAAGAATTTAAGCTAGAAAAAGTATGGGGTATTACAGAAGGCAATGGAAGACTATCAGAATTCATATTTTGAAAACTTATCAAATAACTGCTTCTCCCATAGAATCTCCAAAGCTATATGATGATGGCCTGCATTCTTTTCTTTACTCTTGGAGTACACAAGAATATCATTAATAAACACAATAACAAAAAAATCCAAGAACGACTTAATGATCCCATTCATTAAGGTTATATAGGTTGCAGGTGAATTAGCTAACCCAAAAAACATCACCATACTCATAATGGTCATACCGAGTTCTAAATATTATCATGGGTATGCCCTCTGATCTAAATTTCAACTGATGATAACCCAACCTCAAATTGATTTTTTAAAATACTGACGTACCCTGTAACTAATCAAATAAGTCAACTATGCAAGACACATGATATTTGTTTCTAGTTGTAACCTTATTCAGTTTCTTGTAATCAATGCACATCCTCTAGCTGCCATCTTTCTTCCTAAAAAACAAGACTAGAGAACCCTAATATGAAATAATTGGATGAATAAAACTTTCTTCAAGTTGCTCCTGCATTTGAATTTTGAGCTCTCTCAACTCTGTTGGATCCATTTAATAAGGTGGGATAGAAATAGGTCGAGTGCCCTGTTAGGATATACTATTAAGGATGTAATTTGTGTTATAGTATTATATTTTCATCCCATGTAAAGACTATTTATTATATTAATAAAATATTTATTTGAATAGATTATTGCATTAACATGTGTGTCCTTTACTTGTATAGTAGACAATTTTATGTATGGAATATTTTAACTCATGCACGGAAGATTAAAATTGTCGGTTCTTATAACTAATAAATTAACGCTCACAATCAAAGATGAGGTAGGACAAACATCTTGATGATTGTAGCACAAGATTAAATATACTTTGGTCTTAATTATGAGAGTGGTAATATTCCGACTTCTTTTGCTAGTACATTTTGTATGTATTGAATGGACCAATTAGAGATATTCATTTATGTTTTGAATATTAATAAACAATTTTTCTAAACCATTACATGTACTTATACTCTTACTATTGATATAATTATTATGATCTATGTGGTTTGTTTTGTCATTTCAATCTATTAAAAGGTGAGACTATTTTGTGAGTCAACATATTCCTGATAGGTTGGATGATGACGAATCACTAGGTGAAATATTAATTAGTTGATAGAACCATGTCACAAACTTGAGATAGAAGACATCCCTTTATGGTTGCTTATAAGTTTTCCCGTGAAAACCCTGCACATGGATTTTGTATCCATCATGTGAAATAAGTTAAACATTATAAATAAAGAATTAAATTAATTAATGAGTTAAATTTTTCAAAGAATGTAATTTAATTGATTATGTCGGTAATTCTAACATGGAGAGTTAAATAAGATGTAATGGTAGATTTTAAAATTAAATCGAGGAGTGCAATAATAGCTTTTTAGTGGAATAATTTGTAGTTTACTATGATATGATAATTCTTTCATCACCGAATTAATATCAAAATTGGAAGCCTCTCTTAATAAATCTACGGTCCCTGCTATACCTGATTAACTAATTAATTTTGGAAAAGAAAAAGGAACTTACTAGAAGAAGTACTATTATTTACTGGTCTTCTGGAAGGAAAATAATATCTTCTACCTTTAAATGGTTGAAAACATTTTGGACAACTAAGGAGTCCTAAAACGTTTTGGACAACTAAAGAGGCCTAAAAACGTTTGCCTCTTGATTTTCCCTTATTTATGAGAAAACAAGAATAAATAGGGTTTAGGGTTCAGAAGATAAAGTGAATTCCATATTTTCTTTGAGTCCAAAAATACTTGCCCATACAAGTTTCATAAGCAAAAGTTAAGTCAGGCAGTAGTAGAAGACTGCAGAACTGAAGGCCAAGGCATTGAACGATATTTGTGAAAGCTTCAAGAGGTAGGTTTTCTAATTGTCATTTTGATTATGGTATCTAGATTATATGTAAGTTATTGATTCTATAGAATTATTGCTTCTGCTGTGTATGTTCTAACAATCAGTATCAGTAGTCTTATTATATATGCTAGATAATGTAAAAGAAATTACATGATTTGTTGTATATATTTTGGATAATAATTGTATAAATCATGTCGTTGCTGGCTATTTTTCATGTTTTTGATATCATGTTGTTGATGGCTGTTTTTCATATTTTTGATGATGTTATTGATTTCAACAGAATTTAATTTTATTGTCAAGAAAGCATAAACCGAATTTTGCATAGTTATGTGAAAATTAGTTTGGTAGATTAAGTGCAAAACGATGATGAGTCTTCACTACGACCAACTATAGTCATTACTCACTATATGAACAGTAGCAGTAAGGCCAAGCAGTGCAGGAAGCTTTGTTTTTCCTTGCAACAGCTCGGCCAATAATTATCGATTTGGTCGGATTTGGAGTTTTTTAGTTTTTTGAGGAACTCCGAATGACCTGAAATTTAGTACATTTATTAAAAATGACCCACTGAATAATACTCGCACTAAAATGTGATCCAGACCATTTTTTGGCCATTCGGGGTTGTTTTGATGAGTTTTTGGGCATTTTTATGTTTTCGAAAAAATTAAAAATTCTGAAAAAATTATTTTTTGCAAACCAGTGATGATAGGGATCATTCCTTTTGATTTTCAGTGGTTAATAACAGTACATAATGTGAGTTTACATGTTGACATCGGTCATCTTCCCTATTGGATAAACTTGTATATTGTAATATTGTTTTATAGTATCTTGTTTTTTATGAGTTGTGTTAACTTTCCAACTAAGTTACATGTTGGTTCAATGGTACAGAGACTTATGAAATGTGATATTTATCTAACTTAAATCAACAGTTGACTCTCCAACTGAGTTGGTTCTATTTCATTTAAGAGATAAAATATCTGACATTACATGTATATTTGCTTAAATGGTTAAGTTTCCCTAACAATTATAACTATTTTTGTGTATGGTTATATGTGTGATGTGTTTTTTAAGAATTTTATTATTCTACAGCATGTATAATGATCTATTTTAATTTGATTATATAACAGATTAACCATGTCTTCATTCAATCCCTTAACTTCTATCTTGAATCAAAATAAATTAGAAGGCCCTAACTATGTGGACTAGAAATGTAATTTGGATATTGTTCTCACTGCTGTGTGTTTTAAATTTATGTTGGTTGAGAAATGTCCTGATAAGTCATATGAACCCACTAATTATGAGATTAAAGCCTACAATAAGTGGGTCAAGGCTGATGAGAGGGCAAGATGTTACATTCTTGCCTCTATGGCAAATATGTTGCAGCATCAACATCAGTCCATGATTACTATCTATGATATGCTTGAATCCGTCAAAGAGATATTCAGAGAGCAAAATTGTGTTGCAAAGAATACGTCCATGAAAGCTTTTTTTACCACAAAAATGGTTGAAGGAACTTCGGTAATGGAATATGTTCTTAAAATGCTGAGTCTATTGAACGATCTAGAAATTCTTGGTGCGGTTATTGATAAGGAGTCTCAGGTTGAGATAGTCCTACAGACTCTGCCAGACAGTTTTCCGCAGTTTTGCTTGAATTATAACATGAATAAGATGGATTTATCTCTTACAAAACTGTTGAATGAGCTGCAAGCGGCAGAATCTATCATTAAGCAATAAGCTCATCCTGCGATGTTGATGGTTGATAAACCTTCGTCTTTGAATTCTAAGCTAAAAGGCAAAAACAAAAAAAAGAAGAAGCCTCATAAGGTTTTAGGTGCTAATAGTAGTGTGGCTAAGCCTAAGGTAAAATGCTATCATTGCAAGCAACATGGTCATTATAAGAAACAGTGTCCTGGCTACACAGCTAAGATGCAGAAACAAGGTACATCTTTTTCATATGTCGTTGAAATATTTTTAGCAGCTGTTTCTACCCAATTTTGGGTTATAGATTCGGGAGCCACTAATCATATTTGCACATCCTTGTAGGGGTTTCAAGAAATACGAAGCCTAAGTGAAAATAAACTGAACGTGTTTCAAGCAAATGGGGAACCAGCACCAGCCTTAGCTATAGGAAATATTTCTATTTCGTTTAGTAGTTCTAGAGTTTTAAGACTGGATAATGTTCTTCATGTACCTTCTATAAGAAGAAATTTGCTTTCAGTTTCAAGTATAATGGATGTTGGTTACAATGTTTATTTTGCTAATAATTATGTAATTATTAAGTTTGATAAGTATTTTATTATTTCTGCTCTTAGAATACATGATTTGTCTATATTTGATGTTTTCCATGATATGCTACAAAAAATGAAACTTAATAGTGTTGATCAATCACATAAAAGAAAACGTATTTCAGAATTGAGTGAAACATACTTATGGCACTTATGTCTAAGTCATATTAACTTAAATAAGATCTCACTGTTGGTTTCTGATGGACCTTTGAGTTCATTGAAAGTAGAGGCACTTCCAACTTGTGAATCCTGTTTAGAAGGTAAAATGACCAAGAGACATATTCCTTTCAAAGAAAATAGAGCCGGTAATAAGTTAGAATTAATTCATACTGATTTGTGTGGTCCAATGAATATACAAGCAAGAGGTGGTTTTGGGTATTTTGTGACTTTCACAGATGATTAGTCAAAATATGGATACATTTATTTGTTGCACCATAAATCTGAATGCTTTGAAAGATTCAAAGAATTTAAGATGGAAACGAAAAAGCAACTTAACAAACATATCCATACATTAAGATCTGATCGTGGTGGTGAATACCTTTCTACGGAATTCATTAAATACTTATCTAAATCAGGAATTACATCTCAATATTCTTCCCTGGCAATACCACAACAAAATGGTGTGTCAGAACGCCGAAATAGAACTCTTATGGAAATGGTTAGATCAATGTTAAGTTATTTAGATTTGCCCTTTTCTTTTTAGGGTTATGCATTAGAAACTGTAAATTATATTCTAAACTTGGTTCCTTCAAAATCAGTACCTTTAAACCCATCTGAATTGTGTAGTGGGCGCAAGCCTAGCCTACGGCATATTTAGGTTTGGGGTTGTCCAGCACATGTGCTAAAAGGAAAAACTAATAAGTTAGAATCTAGGACAGAAGAGTGCATTTTTATTGGATATCCAAAAGGAACAAAAAGGGATTTATTTTATTTTCCTAAGGAACAGAAGGTAATTGTTTCGACAAATGCCAGATTTCTTGAAGAGGATTATTTAATGAACCACGTTTCTAGAAGAAAAATTGTCTTATAGGAATTGAGCAATAGAATAACGAATAATGAAATAAAAGAACAAATTTCAAAAACTATTATTGACATACCATTGCATCCACGTAGCAGGAGAAATGTCAATAGGCAAGAGGTTGCAAAGCGCAAATACTTGACATTACACTACCTCAAAGTAGTGGGAGTAACTTCGAGCAGCCTGCAATTGTAGAGGAAAACGTTCAGGATAATATCGAGGAACCTGTCATAGTACAAGAAGACATAGAGGGTGTTCAAAATTTAGTTCCAAATACAGCAAATCCTATAGAGACTAGTCATCATAGTGGGAGAATTATTAGAAAATCTTTACGGTTTGCACTCTTGGGAGAATCCTATGATAGAATCCCTGAGGGGCCTAATATGGAACCTCTTAATTACGCTGAAGCACTACATGATAAATATTCTAAAATGTGGATTACTACTATGAAATCTGAAATGGAGTCTATGTATTCCAATCAAGTATGGGAGCTTGTAGAACCACCTACGGGAGTCAAACCTATTGGATGTAGATGGATCTATAAGAAAAAGAGAGGAGTTGATGGAAAAGTGCAAGGTTTTAAGGCTAGGCTTGTTGCGAAAGGGTTTACTCAAAAAGAAAGAATTGATTATGAGGAAACTTTTTCGCCGGTAGCTATGCTTAAATCCATTAGGATTCTCTTATCTATTGCTGCTTATTATGACTATGAGAGTTGAAAAATGGATGT
Source organism: Capsicum annuum (assembly GCF_002878395.1). NCBI lineage: Eukaryota > Viridiplantae > Streptophyta > Magnoliopsida > Solanales > Solanaceae > Capsicum > Capsicum annuum. The sequence goes on from NC_061121.1 coordinate 32,619,923, forward strand.
CAAGACGCCTTTCCTAAATGAAAGTCTTGATGAGTGCATTTATATGGCACAGCCAAAAGGTTTCATGGAAAGTGGTAATGAACCTAAGTTTTGTAAACTTAAGAAATTCATTTATGGTTTGAAACAAGCATCTAAAGCATGGAATACTTGTTTTGATAATTCGATTAAAACTTTTGGTTTTAATCAATGTGAAAATGAGGCATGTGTTTATAAAAAATGGGATGGAGACAAAGTAGCATTTTTAATTATGTACGTAGATGACATTTTGCTCATAGGAAATAATGTGAGCATGTTGATTTCCATTAACCTCGCATTTTGATATGAAAGACTTGGGAGAAACGGCTCATATCCTTGGGATCAAGCTTATGCGAGATCGTAAACAAAGGATATTAGGCTTATCTCAAGCACTTTTTATTGATACTATTCTTGCAAGATTTAGCATGCGAAATTCCAAGAAGGGATTCCTTCCTTTTAAGCATGGAATGACTCTATCAAAAGACCAATCGCCTAAAACGACCGATGAGATAGAGAGAATGAAGGCGGTCCCTTATGTTTCTGCTATTGGGAGCCTCATGTATGCTATGTTGTGCACTAGACCAGATATCTGCTTTGCTGTTGGCATGGTTATCAGATTTTAGTCTAATTCCGAACAAGAACATTGGACTGCGGTTAAGCATATAATCAAGTACCTTAAAAGGACTGGGGATTGCATGCTTGTTTTTCACTCCAGGGAGCTTGTACCTATTGGGTATACTGATTTAGATTTTTAGTAGGATAAAGGTTCTAGAAAATCTACCTCAGGATATGTGTTTACTTTAGAATATGAAGCCATTGTTTGGAGGAGTATCAAGCAATCATGTGTTGTTGATTCCACCATATAAGTCGAATATGTAGCTGCCTCTGAGGCGGCTAAAAAGGTTGTTTGGCTCGGTAACTTTCTGAAAGAGCTTGGAGTTGTTCCTTTGGTTCAAACACCACTACCACTTTATTGTGACAATAATGGTGCTGCAAACTCGAAAGAACCACAAAGCCATAAAAGAAGTAAGCATATTGAGAGAAAATATCACTTGATTCAGGATATAACTCAAAGGGGTGATGTCAAAGTTTTGAAGATTGATTCGAAGAACAATTTGGCAGACCCATTTACAAAGGGCTTAACCCAGAAGGTTTTTTATAAGCATGTGGAATAAATAGGTGTTAAAATTGTGCATTTATGGTTATGAGTCTAAGTGGGAGATTGTTAGGATATACTATTAACCATGTACTTTGGAGTCTAAGTGGGAGATTATTAGGATATACTATTAACCATGTAATTTGTGTTATAGTATTATATTTTCATCCCATGTAAAGACTATTTATTATATTAATAAAATGTTTATTTGAATAGATCATTGCATTAACATTTGTGTCCTTTACTTGTATAGTAGACAATTTTGTGTATGGAGTATTTTAACTCATGCACGGAAGATTAAAATTGTCGGTTCTTATAAGTAATAAATTAACGCCCACAATCAAAGATGAGGTAGGATAAACATCTTGATGATTGTAGCACAAGATTAAATATAATTTGATTTAATTATGAGAGTGGTAATATTCCAACTTCTTGTTCTAGTACATTTCGTATGTATTGAATGGACCAATTAGAGATATTCATTTATGTTTTGAATATTAATAAACGATTTCTCTAGATCATTACATATACTTATACTCTTAATCTTGATATAATTATTATGATCTATGTGGTTTGTTTTGTTGTTTTAATCTATTAACAGGTGAGACACTTTTGTGAGTCAACATATTCTTGATAGGTTGGATGATGACGAATCACTTAGTGCCATATTAATTAGTTTATAGAACCATGTCTCGAACTTGAGATAGAAGACACCCCTTTATGGTTGCTTATAAGTTTTCACCTGAAAACCTTGCAGGTGAATTTTGAATCCGTCATGTGAAATAAGTTAAGCATTATAAATAAAGGATTAAATTAATTAATGAATTAAATTTTTCAAAGTATTTAATGTAATTGATTGGTGTCGGTAATTCTAACATAGGGAGTTAAATAAGATGTAATGGTAGATTTCAAAATTAAATCGAGGAGTGCAATTACAGATTTTTAGTGGAATAATTTATAATTTATTATGATATGATAATTCTTTCATCACTGAATTAATATCAGAATTGGAAGCTTCTCTTAATAAATCTGTGGTCCATGCTATACTTGATTAACTAATTAATTTTAGAAAAGAAAAATGAACTTATTAGAAGAAGTAATATTATTTACTGGTCTTCTGAAGGAAAATAATATCTTTTGACTTTAAATGGTTGAAAACGTTTTGGTCAACTAAAGAGGCCTAAAACGTTTTGGACAACTAAAGAGGCCGAAAATATTTTGGACAACTAAAGAGGCCTAAAAACGTTTGCCTCTTGATTTTCCCTTATATATGAGAAAACAAGAATAAATAGGGTTTAGGGTTCAAAAGATAAAGTGAATTCTATCTTTTCTTTGAGTCCAAAAAGACTTGCCCAGACAAGTTTGATAAGCAAAGGTTAAGTTAGGCAGTAGTAGACAACTGCAGAACTGAAGACCAAGGCATTGAACAATATTTGTGAAAGCTTCAAGAGGTAAGTTTTCTAATTGTCGTTTTGATTACGTTATCTAGATTATATGTAAGTTATTGATCCTGTAGAATTATTGCTTCCGCTGTGTATGTTCAAACATGCCCCTCCTAAGTCAATGAAGAAATTGAATCTACTTCATTCATACTGGTTTGGCCTTATACACTCTATCCCACTCTAGTTTATTTATCCCAGGTTAGTTATAGCCATTATTTTAGTATTATAGTTTAAACCAGCATGATATGGAGATAACCAGGACATATCCAGAATTACATCAAAGTCCAACATATCCAGAATAACCAAGTCTATCCAAGTAGGAAAATCCACAAATAATATAGGACAAGAATGATAAATATGAGTTACTATCACAGACTCACCCATTGAAGTAGACACATAAACAGCATATCAAGTACATCACAAACCAAATTCAGACCCACTAAAAACTGGATAGATACATAGGTATAAGTAGACCCAGATCAAATAAAACAGAAGCTATCCGATCACAGACAGAAATAGTACCTATGATCATTACAGCCTCTGCATAAGTTAATCTCAGAAATGTATAATAGTGAACTCGATCATCAATCTGAGTTAATTCTTTTTTTTATTGTGGTCCTTCTCCGGTGCCACCATTTTCTCAACCACCCCAACCACCTATTTTATTTCCTCGTCCTTCTAGTGGACGTCCCCTATCGTCATTTTCTCTTCCTCTGCCTGTTGGACTATAGCCTGAGACTTTCACTGAGTCTAGGCATTCACCTGCCTCATGGGACATTCCTTTGAGAAGTGACCAATAGCACCATAATCATCCTCGTTGGAGAGAAGGCCGATTAGTAGAAGCGTAAGGTGACCCTTGGCCTCTAACCGTTTATTCCTAAGAAAATACCTTAGCTAGAACTATTGTACAAGATGGCAAAGTCGACTAAATCTGGGGATGGGAGTCTAATAGGCCTACTGACCATGGCCTTTAGAGAAATACACACTGAAATTCCCAACATTCTGAGATTTTTTGGCTAACATCTTAGCCAGACCCGCTTGGGTAACCCCCTCCAACTTTTTCACAAAGTCAAAAATTTTATTGAACCCTTTTCTTACTGAAGTCATATACACAGATAACCCCTGAAGGTCATAATTCAATCATTTAATATAGTGGTAAATCCTTTCTTTCTCAAAAGTCAACAGTGGAGTAGCATAGAGAGAAAATGCATGGAACTTGTCCTTATAAGCAGCAACTGATATGTCACCTTACTCCAATGCCAAAAACTCATCCTTCTTTCAATCACGAAGGGCCCGTGGCATATATTATTTAATAATAAAATGTGGAAATTCTCCCACGTCAATGAAGGTAAAATTGGTGACCAATATTCAATATACGCTCTCCACCATTGCTTAGTAACTTCTCCAGCAGAAAAGTCACAAACACAACTCCATGTTGCTTCACAATCCCCATCTTATGTAATCTCTCATAGCAATCAATAATAAACTCAAAGGCATTCTCAAACTCAGTATACTGGAATGTTGAAGGTCTTATCTTCAGAAATTTTATCAGTAGTTCATGTTTTGCACTTTTCATCATTGAACCAACGCCGAATAAGGAAAAAGCATCAGTCCCTGATACTTTATCCATTTTAGGAGGCATGACAGTAGTAGGATGAAAATATAGAAACTAATAAGTTGGTATTGTAGGTGTGGCTCCAGTTCCAGCCAACCCATTCAGAAAAGATAACACCTGTAGAATAACCTCAGCGAACTTAGGAGGTAGTCTTCCAGCCTCTGCTTGAGCCTCTACCTCGAGCTCCATACACTGTTCCTCTACTAATTTCATATCCTATAAATGCATATGATGTGGTAAGGGGATGCCGACCTCTCAAGATTCTATCCATCCATCGCTTGAGCTCCACCCTTGGTGGGTGTGGCTTGTCCTCTCCTTCCCCTACCTCTTTCTCTTACTCATCCTTTTTTCCTCTCATCTGGCTCAGTAGATAGAGTGGTCAGTGCATGTGCTTCTGGACGGGTTTCATTGGACCTAGTATTTCCATTTGTGGATAAAAGAATGAAGAAGATTAAATACCAATTTGTATCGTCGGATACCATTGGAATCAAGTTATAATATGAAACAAACAAGAATGATAGAAAATCCAACACTTGTAGATTATCCTCAACGGATATAGGGGGTAGTCCTATAGCCCCAGCTTGGACCACTACCTCGGGACCCATACCCTATTCTGCAACTGCTTTTATCTTCTTCAAATGTCGATGAGGTGGTAAGGTGATGCTGACCTCTCAAGATTTTGGCCAGTCATCACTTGAGCTCCACCCTTGGTGGGTATGGCTTGTCCCCTCCTTCCCCTACCTCTTTCTCTCACATGTCCTCTTCCCCCTCTCGGCTGGCTCAGTTGCTGGAGTGGTCGATGCATGAAATTTTTGGTCTGGTTTTATTGGACATAGTATTTATTATTTTCGAATAAAAGAATGAAGAAGATTAGATACCAATTTGGATTACCAAATACATTGGAATCAAGTTATAGCACGAAAGAAACAAGAATTGTAGATCTTCTAAATTCCTATAGACTCCCAAAGATAAGTAGAGACGTCTTTGTACCATTCTACGAGACTCTATTTGACCTATTTTTGTATGACCAGACTGACAAACCTAGGCTCTGATACCAATTTTATCATAATTCAAACCCACCCACACTACTCACCCGGTAGGAGAACTATCTACCTCTAAAAATCATCTCAAAATCAACACTTAAAAGAGATAATAGAACTAATTAAACAACATAATTACTACTAAAGGGTGAAACATTGTACTTAATCAAAAGCCATTTCTAGGAACTGAAAGTCATCCTCAAAACTATTTAAGATTGTCAAGAAGGGGGCACAACCCCAAAATTAAATAAAAGAATAAGTCTAGAAATAAGAACTATGTCATAAAGGAAAGATCTCATGGTAGCTCGGATATGTGGCTCATCCTGAAATTTGAAATTAGGTGTGGAATCATATGTGAGGTCTCGTAGGAGCCGCTAAAATATGTGTTGAACTCACAAAAGTAAATGCAGGTGTAGTATTAGCACACAAGAACAACAATGTACTGGTAGAGTTATTGGGCCAACCCAAGATAAGAATATGAACATATAACTAAGTTATAGTACAATAAGTTAATCCATGCTTAACAAATATACACTAAGCATAACAAGCAATAATGAACAATTAGTAATCAAACCAACAAGTCCACATATTATCACCAAGTCAAGTTTAGTAAAGTCAAGAAAAGTAAAAAACAAGTCAGGATACTTTATTAAGTATAAAAATATATTTTCTCGGTTCACTCATGGAACCGTCAAATTCACTTGACCCTTGTACATATACGGTAAGAGATATACAACCACCCTTTAGCCATGATCTATAGGGGAAAATTACCATCTATGTATTAATATCTCTGACACAGTTGTCTGCCAACCTTGTTGCACCAAAAACCCATGAGAATATTCTAAATACCGAACATTTCTTATTTAGCAAGGTAAGTCACAATCATATAACAACCTCGAATAATTTGCAAAGATCATACAAAACAACATACACTGACAAGCAATACTACAAAATAGTTAACATGCACATATAGGAAAAATTGAATTAAACTACAATGCCATCACCTACTTCGAACCAAGCTTGCACAACTCCTCTATGCTGAAGTTTTCCCTTCCATGTAATTTTCACTTGCTCATGGTTTAGAACATATATATAAACACATAATTAAGGAAATGACCTAACATGTTTGGATTTATAACTCAAATCCTACTCCTAAGGTCAAATTCATGATCATTCTCTTTCCGTTTTAGGAATTTTTCACCGTAATTCATCTAAAACTATAAATTTCATGGATAAATTAGTGAATTAATGAAATGAAAGGGTAAATTAAATATTAATATTCAAATCCATTGACATATAGATCAACAATTAATCAAAATTCTCCCTAAAACCCTCCCCAAACTTCGTAAATAAATAATTCTAAGGCTTAATAATTAAATATGAGTTAATGAAAATGAATTTCTTACCTTAATGAAGTCAAACAAAGAAACTTTGTTGTATTTCTCCATATATAGCCCTTTCTCTGCCCCAAAACGAGTTTTAGAAAATAAATTATTTTGGAGGAATATTTTAATAAATCTACGATTTTCACCGCTATAGAGGTACTTAAACGCTATAGCGGTGCTGCTATAGTGGTTGTTGACCGCCTTTGACTATTGTTATAGTGTGAATTTCTGCGCTATAGCGCTTGTAACTATAGCGGTGTGCCGACCACTATAGGGGCATCGATGGGACAAAATGTCTGTCTTCGTCCAAAAATTTCAATTTTTGCAACACACTTTTAATCTTGGACATTTCAAATAGTACCCTTTTTGCTAAGATCAATTTAGAGAGATCTAATTATTCTAATTCGATTCTGTAAATTTCTATGGGTTCCTTATCACCTTAGCTAACTAAAAATCAAGATAAATAACACTACCCCTATCCAAGTCAATTACAAATTTTCCTAGGCCACCTCTCGCTTCAAAATCGATCAAAACTAGCCTATCCTGAAATTTATAACTTTCAAAATAAGAAGAATTTAGACATAAGATTTTAAAATTCGGAATCATATACAATGACGAAAGGGTATATACAAGGTTAACACAAAGTGCTCATTTGAATGATAGAAATTGTGGCAGAGGTTGTGAATTTTCATGAGTTTAAAAAAAATAATAAATTTTTCAAAGCTGGGACCATTTTAGATATTTTACTATACAGGGTGTGAAATTCAAATCCACCGCATATGGTGATCATATCCTCTAAATCACCCAACATTGTAAAACTAAATAGAAAAAGATTAATTTTTGATACTTCAACAAGTCGCACTGCAAATTGTAAAAGAAATAGTTTATATATATTTATATTATTAAAGATACAAATGGTTTACGGTGTTCATCGAAAACTTAACTAAAATTGCAGTTTTATTTTATGGAGAAATAGCTCGGTGGCCCCTTTTACTTGTCCTATTTTGTAAAGTGGATACTTCTACTTATACTTTCGTCATCTGGACCCTTGAACCCATTTAAAACGAATTTTTTAAACACTTTTTGGGTCTATTAATCTGAACATGTTGCACAAATGTGGGCACGTCATTAAAATTTTTACAAATAATAGACACATATGAAATTACATGTAGAAGGTATAAAATCTTAAGGGACACCTAATTTTTAGGTCATTTAAGACCCTTCGTCCCTTTCTTTTCGATTTCAACTTTTCACTAAATTGATTGATTATGCTCAATTGTTGTTGATAGTTGTTGCAATCAGTGTAAGTTATTAAATTTTTGTGCTAGTTCTAGGATTTTGTAGTTTGTTTCAAAGTTTTTTTCGAGTTAATGGAGTCCGTTTTTTAGGTTTTAGAGTTTTTGCGATTCACAAATTTTTTCTTCAAATTTTTTGTTTGTTTTGCTCTATTTATTGTCTAGTGGTATTGTAGGTAGTATACGTAGTAGTGATATGCCTTCAGTGGCATATTTTGTGATATTGATTAGAATTTAGAATTTTTTTCGTAAAATCAGAATTGTGGCTGGTTTTTTTGGGGCTTATGTATTTTTTGCGTTTAATGCTCCTATTACACCTATATATAGCAGTTTTGTACTTTCAATGACATGTTTTGTGTATTTTGATTAGATTTTAGGGTTTTTTTTTAGTAAAATCAAAATTGAGATCGAAAATTTTGGAGCTTTTGCTTTTTTTTGGTGTCTAATGCTCCTATTAGACGTATATGTAGTAGTTTTGTGCCTTCAATGACATACTTTATGATTTCGATTAGATTCAAGATTTTTTTTTTTGGTAAAATTGAAATTGGTTTTTTTTCATTTTTTTTCTTTAAAAATTAGGGTTTTCTGCATTGTTGACTAATTGTATATGTTATCATGTTATTGTGCAGGCTCTGTAAATAAATGGATACAACAGTAACACTTCAATTCACCTATAAGGGGTGTTTTTTGTCAGACCCTGTTCTAAGGTATGCAAATGGAGTTTGTGATTAAAAAAAAATTAGAGTAGATGTAGATGAACTACATATAATATTGTTTCATAAGTTATCACTGAAATTAAGTGTGGAAAAAGTTGAAACCTTTGAATGTAGAGTTAACAAAAAGGATTGTTATTACATGTTAAATAGTGATGCTGATGTTTTAAGATTTACTAATCGTTTAAAAGCTGGGGATTTCGTTGAAGTATATGTTGTTCATCAAATTAGTGAACCTTTACTTGTTGATGATGAAAATGAGGTTGAAATTGCCAAAAAGCCTCAAAAATTAGAAAATCTAGTGTGTCTAGGGCTGATGTGGCAGTCACTCCACCATTATTACTACTCTATAATGGAGATGTGGAAGCCCCTTAGGGATGATTAGTATTCACCTCTACCATTTGATGGGAATGAAAATGAGTATACAAATGAAAATCATTCTCATAGGGTAGACAAAGAAAAAACTGAGGTTTCTTTAGAAGAATTAAAAGAAGGTCAAGTTAATGATTTCTCCACATACCATCTTCAAACATCTGATTCTGAAGTAGATTTAGATATCAATGATAGTGATGGTGATTTACTTTATGATGTTGATGAAAACATTGATAATGTGAGTGATTAGGAAGAAGAGTGGCTTCAAGATAGGAAGTCTAACATTGAAAAATAGGTTAAACAAAAGGCTGATAGGGTGAATCTACATAAGATACCATCTAGACCAGTAGGTATAAAAACTAGTTTTGAAGAAATTTATAAGAACAAGAAGGCTAGATATGAAAGTAAACAGGGAGGGGATGACCCTTATTTTGATAGTTCAGATTCGGGTAGTGACATTAGTGAAAATGAAGAAGATCCTGTTGATGATGATGAAGTGGTAGATCCACCACCTAGAACTTCATCTACCAAGATCTACTTTAATAAAACTTCACAAAAGGTATTTTTTAGTTGTATATGATTTTTTTTTAATTTTGTTGGTTTAGAGAGGCACTGCAGACTTACTCTATTCAAAAAGATATGAACCTTAAGTTAAAACCTAATGAGAAGGAAAGGGTAAAGGCAAAGTGTAAGCATAAGGGTTTCCTTAGGTTATTCTTGGAAGTCTTGATAACACAAGAAAATTTAGTGTGAAGACTTACTTTCCTGTCCACAAGTGCTCTAAAAGGACAAGATATAGGTTGTGTAACCCTTGGTGATTTTGTAAGCATTACAAGGACAGAATTATGAGTGACCATTCAATAAAATTGCATTAGATTCAAGCTCTTTTAAGAAAGAAATATGGGTTTTATGTTAGTAAAACCTGTAGAAAGGCAAAAATCAGAGTTATGGATGAATATTTTGGTGATTTCATGGAAGAGTTTGCTAGGTTGTGTGATTATGTTGAACTGTTGAAAACCACCAATACTGGTAATGTTTATCTATTAGGATATCCAAGAATACAATTTTTGAAAAAGAGGTGTTTATGGGCATTTACATTTGTCTTGGGGCCTTAAAAATGGATGGAAAAGGGGTTGTAGAAGAATAATTAGTTTATATGGTTCCTTTATCAAGGGTGTATGTAAAGGTATCTTGTTATCTTGCATTTTAAAATATGGAAATAATCAAATGACCCTGTACCATGGGCGGTAGTTGAAGAGAAACCAAGGCCATATGGTCTTGGTTTCTTAGGTGCATCACCCATGATTTGGAACTTCAAGAAAATAGAGGTGAAGGATTGACAATGGTTCTCGATATGCAGAAGGTATGATGTTTCATATTTTTAAGTTATATTTTTTTTCAGTTTGTTGTTGTAATTAATGTTTAACTACTCTTCTATATGGTTTGATAAGGTCTTCATTTGGCACTTACTAATCTACTGCCAAATGTTGTGCATAGATGGTATGCTAGACATAGATGGGCAAATTGGAAATAGGTTTGGAGAAGTGAAGAAAGGAGGAAAAAATTCTAGCAAGTTGTAAGGGCATCATTTAAAGTGTATTTGCAAAAAAAAACTTAATTAAATGAGTGAGTTAGGTGTTGGAATTGTGGAAGATTTGCTCAAGTAAAACAAAGAGGCATGGTGTAAGGATTTTTTTAAAGACCATAGCAAGTGTGATGTGGTTGTGAACAATATGTGTGAGACTTTCAATAGTTGGATTCTAGGTGCTAGGTTCAAAACAATTATCATTATGTTGGAGGAAATAAGAGGCAAAGTCATGAAAAGAATGAATCAAATAAGAGAGTTTTAAGAGAGATGGATCATTGATGTATCACCAATGGCTATGGATGTTCTTGTAGAGAATGGTGAATATGCAGTAAGTGTGAGGTGAGATTTAGTGGTGATATTAGCTTTGAGATAGGTGATCCACCATATACACATGTTGTTAATGTGAAGAAGAAGCAATATAGTTGTAGGTCATGGCAACTAAAGGGAATTCCTTGTGCACATGCAATTGTTGCAATGCATTACAAGGAATGAAATGTGGAGTCATTTATTGATCAGTGGTATAAAAAGAAAACATACCTCAAGGCATATAATAAGTATATTTAACCAATGACAAACATAATGTATGTGGCCAGGAAGCACAAGACCAACAATTGAGCCACCTGAGATTACTCCCATATCAGGAAAGCCAAGTAAAAATAGAAAGAAAGATAGGAATGAGCCTGTTAATAAAAAGTTTGGGAAGGCTTCAAGAAAGGGAATAAAAATGCCATGTTCTATGTGCAAGTCTATGTAACACCCCGCATTTTTGGGCTTGACTTTGAAGCGTCGTTCTTACGAGTGTAAAATCTAATCTCATGAATTTTTTTTTGAATATACGTGTCATGATATTTATCCTAGTGTGTGAAGTGATTTCGAGGTGAAAAATGTTCATAAGAATCACTTAGAATAAAGTTGAGCTAAGAGCCTTTGATTCATCCAAAGTTTGGTATTCGATTCTACAAGGGTCTACTTTAAACGTATATAACTTTTGATATACATAGAATTTTGTAGCTCTTGACCCATCAAATTGTATATAATTGAGTCATATTTCCAATGATACCAATTTTGCCTTAATCCGATACCTGAGCAAAAAATTATAGCCATTTTTGTGAGAGAGGCAGTGAGGGTACGCGATTAGCCCGGCGCCCGCTCCTATTATACAGCCTTTGGTTCCATATTTTTTAGGGCAAATGGGTCATTCTCCCACCTAAATTCATCCATAACACATAATTAAAGCCCTCAAGGAGCATTATTTACCCCTTTATTCATATTTTCTCTCCCAGAAAGCCTTCCTCTCCAAGAACAAACCCTAACCTCCTCCCAATAACTTCAACTTCAAGTTACATTTTCTTCAAGATAAACATGAATTTAAGTTCTCTAGTCCAAGAATTCCAAGAAAAGCTTTCAATATCATCTCCAAGGCTTTCAAGGTCAAGCTTTCTCCATCAAATCAAGCCTATTAAGGTATGTGAGGTTATGAAGTAGGGTATCCTTTCACCCTTGTGCCCAAGTTGCATGATTTTAAGATTTAACTTACTTGTTTTGAAGTAGGGTTCAGACCCAAGTTTATATATTCTTAAAGTATGTGATTATCATGAGATTTAAAGTTTTAAATATATCAAAAATTGCTTATGTTAATGTTTTAACTTATAAAATTTACATTATGGATGAGATTGCACTATCTTGACTTGATATTGTTGAAGTATTTCAAGATTTATATTGAGCATGAATTTTTGTTGTGAATTGTCATGAGTTTAAAGCATGAATTTTAAGACCTAAGTCTAAGTGTTGAGATTTCAATAAGATTATGTTCTAAAGTTTTCCTTGATGAGTTTATATCAAGATTTAAAGCAAGAATTGATCTTTTGATCCTAATCTAAGATTGGAGTCCACATTTGTTCATCTTAAGACTACGAGTAGTCCCAAGCTAACCCTTTAAGCCTTTAATAACTCTGAAATTCATAATAAAGATAAACTTGACATGCGAAATCTTGAAATAACTGGATTAATGTCTTAAGAAAGTCTTAAACTTGGAAATCTTGAAAACAAACACCTTAAATATTAAACAGGAAACAGTAGGACAAGCCTCTACTTCTAACTAGAGATCCATTGAGACAAGCCCCAACTGACTCGTACTAAACAAAAATCAAATGACTGAAATACTTCATCAATAATAATGTCTTATATAATGGGTCCTCGAACTATGAGGACTCACCAAACATCGAGATGTAGGTAGAGATGCTCGCAGTCAATCACGCTTCTAGAATTGAGCACCAGAACCTACATTATAAGACAATGTAGCACATAAACGTATATGTGGATCAGTACTTATGGAATGTACTGAATATGTAGGGGTGAATGCATAAGTAAAACAATAACTCAATGCTCATATAAACTTTTCAAGAATGCATACTAAGTATAAATGACTCACCTTGCCTTGAGTAAACAAGGGCTGGGAAATAATAAACATCAGTAACAAAGCATAAAGACAACATTTGTGAGCCATAATACTTAGTTTCTAAAATCTTTACTTATATTCTTTCTTAGGGAGTTTCTTCTAACCGACATAAACCATGTGAGCTATCATGGAGTCCAACATCTTACCCAAGTTGTGGAGAGTTGTCCTACCCTTGCCATCAGAATAGGACCTTAACTTAAGTGATCACTATACTTAACCCATATTGGGACTTTAAACCTACGGTGGCTTGTAGTTCTGGGGCATGGGACATTGGACTCATACCCAACTCGGTGCTAAATACTACTCTCTTATTACTTATAGGCTCATACTTTAGGAAATCCACCTTAAAATAGCATAAGGGTTTATGTAATGAAAACTAGTTATCCTTTTCTTTCTTTAAATCATAATTAAGATGAAGAAATGTGGATTCCAATCTTAGCTTAGGATCAAAAGATAAATTCTTTCATTAAATCTTGATATAAACTCATCAAGAAAAACTTAAGAACATAATCTTATTGAAATCTCAACACTTAGACTTAGGGTTTAAAATTTATGCTTTAAACTCATGACAATTCACAACAAAACTTCATGCTCAATATAAATCTTGAAATACTTCAACAATATCAAGTCATGATAGTGCAATCTCATCCATAATGTAAATCTTATAAGTTAAAACATAAACATAAGCACTTCTAGTATACTTAAGGCTTTAAATCTCATGATAATCACATACTTAAAGAATATATAAACTTGGGTATGAACCCTACTTCAAAACAAGTAAGTTAAATCTTAAAATAATGTAATTTGGGCACAAGGGTGAAAGGATACCCTTGTTCATAATCTCACATATCTTAATAGGCTTGATTTGATGTATAAAGATTGAAATTGAAAGCCTTGGAGATGATCTTGAGATCTTTTCTTGTAATTCTTGGACTAGAGAACGTAAATTCTTGTTTATCTTGAAGAGAATGTAACTTGAATTTGAAGTTCTTTGGAGGAGGTTAGGGTTTGTTCTTAGAGAGGAAGGCTTTCTTTGAGAGAAATTATGAATAAAAGGGTAAATGATGCTCCTTGGGAGCTTTAATTATGTGTTATGAATGAATTTGGGTGGGGTAAAATGACCCATTTGCCTTAAAAATGTGGAACCAAAAGCTATAAAATAGGGGCAGAAGATGGAGCGTGCACCGCGGGCTAATTACGCGCCCTCACTGCCTCTCTCATGAAAATGGCTATAATTTTTTGCTTAGGTATCGGATTAAGGCAAAATTGGTATCGTTGGAAATCTGACTCAATTATCTACAATTTGGTGGGTCTTGAGATGTAAAATTCTATGTATATAAAAAGTTATATATGTTCAAAGTAGACCCTTACAGAATCGAAGACCAAACTTTGAATGAATCAAAGGCTCTTAGCTCAACTTTGTTCTAAGTGATTTTTATGAATATTTTTCATCTAAAAATCACTTCACACACTAGGATAAAGATCATGACACATATATTCAAAAGAAATTGATGGTATTAGAGTTTACACTCGTAAGAACGACGCTTCAAAGTCTAGCCTAAAAATGCGGGGTGTTACAGTCTATTGGACACAACAAGAAAGGATGTCCAACTTTGATAAGCTAAATATCTTCTTATTAATGAATTTTACTCTTTTTGAATGTATTTTTGACCTTAACATATTTTTTTTAGAAAAAAGATTTCACTGGTAACTGTGGAACTGCTACAGCATCTGCAACTTCTAGTCAACCAAGTGTGCAACTTAGCACTAGTACTCTAGCTGCTGCTGAGAGACCTGCAGGTGTTGACAAGCTGACAAATGCTACATCAAGTAGAAGAAGGCCTCATAGTGCAACAACAGCTACAAGAAGGCCTGCAAATGCTGCATCATTTAGTAGTGTGCGGCCTACAACTGCCTCAATAACTGATATAAGGCCTACAATTGTTGTGATATTTACAACCACTTCTGCAGTATATGATAATGCTACACAATATACAACTCAACAGTCAACTACTAGTGTTGGTACCCAAAAGATTAAGACTAGTACATCTTTGAGAGGTGGTGCAAATCTTGCATATGAAAGAACAAAACAAAAAAGACAAAAGAAAACTAGTTTTGGTGTGCTGTTTGGACAAAATGGCAGTGTAGTACAGAGGGTATTTTTTCTATCATCTAAATACATTTAACTGGTACTAATTAGTGCATCTTTAACTGATTTTATTATTTTTCACTCTGAAATATTGATAGAGTGTTATATAGTCCAACACTTATTAGTTCAGTTCCAACCTATATTGACTTGGGTTACAAATCAAATGAACTAAGGTGGAAAGGTCGAGCTGTAGTAACTCAAAGATAGCTACAAGAACAGAGTTACAAAAGATCAAAGTCAAAATCTTCTACAACTACTAAAGCCACATCAAGCACTCAAGCCAGCAAGAATCAGTCCACACCAAGCACTCAAGTTGTACAGTAGTAGAATTCTCTATGTATTGCTAGTTTTTTATTTCAATTGATCCCAAGTGTTTTTAAGACAATTATTTATAACTTCTGGTGCATTTCTCATTAATGGTGTTGTTAAGACAAGCTTTTTTATGTCAACTCTTGTTAAGACATTATATATTGAAGATTTCTGTGTTGGCAAAATGGTGTTAGTCATTAATTTTCAATTTCATTATCATTGCACATTACAACTACAAATATCAATTCATCTTAAATACAACAGATAGAAACTAAATGAAAATAATGATGATAACAGTGATGTCAATTCTAGTGCTTGATCTTTCGTGTCTTCCATGCCTTCCATTTCTTCCCAGCCTTTCTTGTCTTCGTTGCCTTCTATGTCTGCCTTTACTTCCTTGCTCTGAAATTGTTGATGGATTGTTTATGTAGTTTTGTTCACTTGCATCAGTCCATCAATAGAATGCACAACCATTACTAGCTTTATATTTTTGACAACCCCAAAACATTCTTCCGAAATTAGTCCTTATTCCTGACATCTTAAGTTCAGCATAAAGCTCACAATAACAAATACAAATTGTCATGGTGTTACGAAAAATTAGAGAAAAGAATGAACTAAAAATTAAGGTACAACAAAAAAAAAACACAGCAGGAAAAAAAAATACAAAATTAAGGTACAAGAAATTAGAGAGAGAAGATAGAGAATGGGAGAAAAGGCTCAAATTACTCCAACAATGGTGTTGGAAGAAAATGAGGAAGAAGGGCTTATAAATGCCCTTTTTGGACCGTTGGGACCCTTATATTGGGGTGTGACGCGCCTTTGACGTTTTAATCACACGCTCCTATATGGTCTCAGTCACAAAGGATGCCATGTCAAAAAAAGTGGTTAAAAAATTCATTTTAAATGCGTCCAAGAATCTAAATGACAAAAGTATAATTAGAAGTATCCGTTTTACAAAACAGGACAAGTAAAAGGGTCCGCCAAGCTATTTCGTCTTATTTTATTGTAGTTTAATATGGTCGAAAATTGAATCCAACAAAAATTTTCGAGGAACTCCATTGTGAAGAGCTTCTATTCTCGGGTTACATAGATTCACTTGTTTTCATTTTTCTATTCATTGTTTTGTAAAACGGTTTTGATAAATCCCTCGAATATGATGAATTTCCAACGAGAGCATTTTTCCAAACCGAGCGAATATCTAGTGGTAAGAGAATCTGACCAACTCCCTCTTGTCCCAATCTAAATTTAGTCAATTTGATGTGCGTGAGCAAGAATATGATCTTTAAATCGAATCAACCACCATCAAGAGTGTCACTTTTAAACAAAGAAGTTATATGATGGGTGAGAAACTATGATTTAGGAGGTAAGTGTACCACTTTCATTCAAGGAGAAAGGTAAACAAAAAGCACTAGTACTACAAACAAGGGTTATGTTAGAGTTCTTAGGCTCTTTTATTCTTAATCAAGAGGTTTCGGGTTCGAGTTCTTCTGGGTATGGAATCGCCTTTATTAGAAAGTGATTTAGCTGAAATATGAAATTTTTTGACATGAATTCAAAGTTAATCAGGCTTCAATACTGGTATTGGACATGAGAGGGAAAAAAAAAAACACTATTACTAATCAAATAGTCAAACAGTAACCCTTGCAACAAGATGACCTAATTGAACCACTACAAGTTTTGGTGGAAATATCAACGCCCAATTGCCCACTCCTTTGGAATTTCTCGGAGACAAACATTTTTAATATGAGAAATTTGATGAAAAATATAATTAGCAAAAAAACAATAATGCTTTATTGGAATAAATTTAACATTAATCCTAAATTTGTCGTTCTTCTTAAAATGAACGGATCGGAATGTATAATGAAAAAGTTACGCATTAGTCATTCGATCAAACTACAATCAAATCTTTTTATAGTGGTAATATTTGTCCAAAAGATTTATGACTATTATGGATATGTGCTATTATATATGTATGTATAGTGATATTTGATGTTTGAATTTCATTTAATTGTTATAAATAAAAAAGAAATGTATTTATTAACCAATTTAACTAAAATAATAGTGGAACAAGGAGGTTCCAAAAATTTTTCTAAGGTTTTTTTTTTTTTTTCTTTTTACCTTGATATTGTGCGGATCTCTATCCTAAGTGATTTCTCATGAGATTAAGGAAACTTTAGGTATTAACGTTATGTTATCCTAAAGTACAATGATGAAAAACTTTAAAAAATCTTACAATTTACTTAGTTTAATGATGGTTACCATATATACAGTATATAATATATTTTTTATGAAATATTAATATTACATGATATTTGAGTATATTATTATAGAGAAGTAATTTTATAAAGAGTGTATCAATATAATAAACGGTATTACTGTTATAGGTAGAATGTTGTTAAAGAAAAGTAAAATATAACATAAAAAAATAATTTTAGAGAAAATCAAGACGCTACAGTGAAATGCCATTAAATCGATAAGACGTTATAAAGAGTTCTGACTATATATAAAAAAACATACACTATATATAAAAGTAAGCATATTTTATGCTAAATTCATAAGCAGCCCCTTAATTATCTTCAACTTTTAGTTTGGATTCTAAACTAAGATTAGTACTCATTAAGCACTTCGTAGCTTGAAAATTAAACTAAGTAATCTATTATGATTAATTAAATTTAACTTGAAATTTGATTATCAAACTCATAGATAGTTATTTAATTGTATTTAAATTAGTTTCAACTGCTTCATACAAAACAAAGTACAAACATAATTTTTGCTTAAATGAAGAATTATAAGATATAATTTTGTGAATTTTCCTATTTAACTCAATTTCATTAACTACATTCGTTCTATTTAATTTGTCATATTGTCTTCATTTATGTCCTCGAAAAGAATATGAATTTTTGTATTCAATTAATCTTATTTATTATTTGATCACAATTTAATAATATTCTTATATCATATTTATTTATTTTCATATTTATTAGAAAAAAATTATAAGTGAAAAAATGTGAATGAATTATATTTTAATTTTCAAAATAAAAATATTTAAATATATTCAATCATTTTTGGTGAACATGATAAATAAAATAAAATAAAATATGAAGGAACATCAAAATACATCAATTAAATTAGATCTAACCCTATTTTAAGAAATTTAAAATAGAGTCTCTATTTTATTAAAACGAACATCTTATAAAAAGATAAGATAATAGAATACATAGTATAATACACAAGAAAATGTCAAAAAGTTAAGGCCTTGACTCTAGAATGACTATTTTTACAAAAATATATCAATTAGATTAGATCTAACCCTATTTTAAGAAATTTAAAACAGAGTCTCTGGTTTATAAAACAAACATTTTATAGAAAGATAAGATAATAGAATATATAGTATGATGCACAAGAAAATGCCAAAAAGTTATGGCCCTGATTTTTGAGAAAAATGAGCTCAAAGGCCCTCTCAGATCTTTAATTTAAAAAGGAGGACAAGTGGGTCCCACAATAACTATCAAAGTTGTCCAACAACTTTGCACAGTTGTCGAACAACTTTGATAGTTGTTGAGATAATTTCTATAGTTGTTGAGACAACCTCTTTAGTTATTGGAGCGAAAATGTTAAAAAAAAAAAACTAAAATTTTTTTTTGTCCCTTTTACCTAATTTTTAAAACTTGAAAAACCTTCACTTAATTGAGAAACTTGGTTGTCCGTTTTAATTCAAAGTCCCTTTTGAGTTTAGAATGACAAGTTTTACAAGAGATAAGATCCTACTTTAATGGATATGATAAATGATACCTTGTCATCCTTGAACTCATCTTTTTCTCTCTCTCTGTACATATATATAAAATTTAAACCTATTAGCTAGGCATTTTATGTCGGCGTGACACAAAAAGCAACTTTCACATGTTACTGAGGAGGTGAATTGTTATTGTAAAATTAGTTTCTTTTCTTTCATCATAACTGATGTTGCATTTTAATATTATTATTATTTAATATTATTATAATGCATGATTCTTGAAAGCGAGGTAACATTATAGTGCATTAGTGTTGCTGTTACTTTTCATGGTTGTTACCTTCATTACTACCGTCATTATTTGGCATGTCACACACGTTGCATGGTTGCATTTTCAGCTTTCAAAAACTCCCATTTCACTAGTGTTATGAGTCATTAATCTCAATAGTTAGTGGTGGTAGAACGTGGACATAAGTTTTATGTAACTCTTATAACATCCACCATTATTCTACCTCTTTATTTTTGTAAGCTTTGTAACTCTTGTAACATTTGTACCTCTTGTAACTTCAATGCCATTCATCTACCACATTTATCTTCTTATTCATTGCATGAAAGATTTTTTCACCTATAAATAGGAGTGGTCTTGCATATTTTACATACACAAGATAATATAGAGTTCACAAAAGTTAGTAAAAAAGAGAGTTTATTAGTTGAAGGAAGGTGTTCTTTTTGTGGAGCTTTGAACTTAATTCTTGTCTAGAGTTGTTGAGTTGTTCTTTGTGATAAGGTTGTTGTATCCTGGAGGGGACAAGTCAATAAGATTACTGCTGGACCGGTGAAAATATTTTCTGCAGTGGGCTTGAATCTCCTTAAAGAGAGCGAGATATCCGCGCCTCAGCCGAAGAAGAAGAAGATAGTCTTTTTTATTTTCTTCACTTGTAATTTTCAGTTGTAATTTTTATTGTAATTTCACCAATAATTTTAAGAAGATACGATGGCACCAACTGAAAAATTTGCGGATGTCAAGATAGGAGATCTCAACAAGCCATTCCGGTTCAACGGTACTTATTTCAAAAGGTGGAAAGGTAAAGTATTTTTCTACTTAAGTCTTCTCAATGTCTCTTATGTGTTATCTAAGAAGAATCCAAACTAAGTAGATAACTCTTTCATGAGTGATGAAGAACTCATTTCTCTTCAAGAGAAAGTGAAAAAATACGATGATGACTCCTACAAGTGTCGGTACTTTTTACTTAATTGTCTATCTAATAATTTTTATGATTATTATAATAGAACTTACTCTAGATTCTGGAGCGAAAAAATATGCTACTAGCAGATTTTTTCATTTTCAAATGATGGACAACAAATCAGTGGTAGACCAAGCTCAGGACTTCATAATGATTGTTGACGAGCTCAGGTTCGAAGAAGTAAAAATTGAAGATAACCTTATTATTTGTGCCATAATTGATAAACTTCCACCATCGTGGAAGGAATTTCAAAAAACTATGTGCCATAGACAAAAGGAAACTTCACTTGAGACTTTAATAATGAAAATCCGCATGGAAGAAGAGGCAAGGGGCCAAGATGCACTTTTACAAACAGAAGAGAACAACATCACACCGAAGGTAAATTTAGCTTCTTCAAATAATCCCTTGAAACTAATAAAAATAATACTTTGAAGCCTAAGAAGAAAAAATTTAAGAAAAAGATGGTAGACATCCCAAGGACAATAATGGTGGAAACAACCAAGAAAAAAATTAACATGTACAACAAAAAGGATCGTGTTTTGTCTGCGGCAAAAGTGGGAATATTGCTCGATTTTACAAATTTCAAAAATGTAGGCCCACACCACAGGCAAACGTTACCGAAGAACCATTTGTGATGGTGATAACAGACATAAACATGGTGAAGAATGTTGATGGATGGTGGGCTAACTCTGGTGCAAACCGTCATGTCTGTTATGACAAAAACTGGCTTAAAAAATATAATAATTTTGAGGAGCCCAAGACCATCATGTTTGGAGATTCACACACAACGCAAGTGCTTGGAATGGGAGATGTCTAGTTGAGTTTTACTTTCGGAAGGGTATTAATCTTAAAAGATGTACTTTATACTCCTTCTATGAGAAAAACATAGATGTCTAGTTTTCTTCTTAATAAAGCAAGCTTCAAACAGATTATTGGATCTGATCAGTATATAGTTGTGAAAATAATATTTTATTGGGAAAGGGGTATGCATGTGATGGTATGTTCAAGTTGAATGTTAAAATGAATAAAACATCTACTTCTGTTTATATGCTTTCTTCTGGTAATTTTTGGCATGCTCGTTGGTGTCATATAAATGATCGTTATGTGGACATCATGAGTAGTTTAGGATTAATTCTAGTGATCAAAAAGAATTTTGAAAAATGTGAGACTTGTAGTAAAACCAAAATCACAAAAAGGCCTCATTTTCAAGTTGAAAGAAAAACAGATTTATTAGAATTAGTTCATACTGATATTTGTGAACTTGGAGGAATTTTAACTCATGGAGGAAATAGATATTTTATCATTTTCATTTATGATTTTTCTAAGTTTACATATGTTTACTTAATGAAAAATAAAAGTGATGCTTTTGAGAATTTTGAACTTTTCTCCATGAAGTTGAAAATTAGTTTGGTAGAAAAATAAAAAGAATAAGAAGTGATAGAGGCCGTGAATATGAGTCACGTGAGTTCAATTCTTTTATTAGATCATTGGGTATAATTAATGAAACTACTCCTCCTTATTCTCCTGCATCTAACGGTATAGCGGAAAGGAAGAATAGAACTCTGGTTGAGTTAAGGCCATGTAAATTGTGTCTTGTGCACCTTTAAGTTTCTGGGGTGAAACTCTTTTGACTACTTGTTATGTGTTGAATCGTGTGCCTCATGAAAAGACCAAACTAACACCTTTTGAGTTGTGGAAAGATCATAAGTCAAATTGGGATATCTAAGAGTTTGGGGTTGCTTAGCCTATGTAAGGTTAATGGATCCTAAAATCTCTAAAGTTGGGTAAAAAAACTACTAGTGTTTTTCTTAGTAATGCTTCAAATAGTACAACCTATAGATTTTTTAATCTTGAAGATAGTGTGATAATAGAATCAGGTGATGCTATTTTTCATGAAAATAAATTCTCTTTTGATTCTAAAAATAGTGGGGGTCAAAGGACCAAAGAAAATATTTTGTCACTACCTAGTTCTTCTACTTCTACTTTAAAAAATAAAGAAAATGATGATTTTGAGTTAAGAAGAAGTAAACGAGCAAAGGTAGAAAAAGATTTTGGTCCTAATTATTATGTTTTTAACATTTGAGATGATCCTGCCACTTTAAAAGAAGTTTTGTTTTCACGTGATGCTATTTTTTTAAAAGAAGTTGTAAATGGTGAAATGAAATCACTAATTTTCAATAAAACTTGAAAGTTAGTTAATTTACCACCGGATTATAAAACAATTGAATGTAAATGGGTCTTATGTAAAAAATTAAAATCAAATGAATTTGTTGATAAATACAAGGCTAGGCTAGTGGCTAAAGGTTTTAAACAACTAGAATGTCTAGAATTTTTTGACACTTTTTCTCCGACAACGAGAATTACTTCCATTAGACTTTTAGTTTCTATTGCAGCAATTATTTATCTACAAATTCATCAAATTGATGTAAAAACTGTTTTTTTAAATAAAGACCTAAATGTGGAGATTTACATGGAACAACCTGAGTGTTTATTGAGGATGACCAAGAAAGTTAAATGTGTAAACTAAATAAATTCCTATATGGCTTGAAGCAAACATCAAAGCAATGGTATGAAAAGTTTGACTCCTGCATGATTGATAATGACTTTAAGACAAATGAGTGTGATAAGTGAATATATCATAAGTCATGAAATAATTCACATATTTTTATTTGCCTATATGTTGATGATTTATTGATCTTTGACTCTAACATTAATGTTATTAGTGAAACTAAAAATATTCTTAGAAGCCACTTTGATATGAAAGATCTTGGTGAGGTAAATTTTATTATAGGAATACAAATTACTAGAACATGTGATGGAATTTTTCTTGACCAGTCACATTACGTTGAGAAAATACTAAAAAAATATAATTTTCTTGATCGCAAGCATGTTGTAACTCCATTGGATTCTAGTGTGCAGTTGTTTCCTGTTGAAAGTGAAAATGTGTTATAAATCAAAAGAAATATGCTAGTATAATTGGAAGTTTGAGATATGTGACTGATTGTACTTGGCCAGATATTGCATATGCAGTAGGAATACTTAGCAGGTTTACTAGTAAGCCAGATAATGAACATTGGAATTCTATAACGAGAGTAATGAGATATTTAACTGGAATGAAAATTGTGATTTGGTCTATAAAAAATATCCTGTTGTACTTAAAGGCTTTTGTGATGCAAATTGGGACACTTGACCAGGTAACTCCTTATCTACTACCGGTTACATTTGTACTTTGGGTAGTGTCTTATTTGTTGGAAGTCTGAAAAGCAAACAATTATTGCTAACATAGAGGCTGAACTAATTGCTTTAGCTTTAGCTAGTGAGGAAGCGAATTGGTTGTGAGATTTGTTATTTCAAATACCTTATTTGAAAAATCAATCCTTCCTATATTAATTCATTGTGATAGCACCGCTGCAATTGGTAGAGTTCATAACCGTTATTACAATGGTAAATTCAGACCTGTAAGGAGAAAATACAGTAATGTGAGATCATATTTGACAAATGGTACCATTAATATTGATTATGTCAAATCTTATAATAATCTTGCAGATCCATTGACTAAGGCCTTAGCAAGAAAAAAGGTCTGGAG
>NC_061121.1:32644119-32702573 GCF_002878395.1 Capsicum annuum
TTGAAGCCTATTGAATCTTGAATCATATGTGAGGAAACCCAACCTGGGGACTAGAGATCCTATAACCAAGTTCAATGGGAAAAATGAATCACATGATGTCCGGTTGTGAAACATGCTCTATTTTTTTATCCCTCCTTATGGTGTGAGTGCATTTGCCTGTAATGATTGTGAGGTTGAGTTTTAAAAACTCTTAATAAAATTCTGTTGCTCGTATGAGTGGGGTGCTAAAACCACAGGAGCACTCTCGACAGATTTCACCTATGTGAGTGTGGAGGTTGGTTGTTTCTATGAGGACTAGGCTCATTCTCAAAGACACCCATGAAACTGGGATTGCACAACGCCATAACTTGCTGGCTATAAAGCTCATGTCAACACCTTGACTATTATGTGTAAGCAGTAAATTTTTTTTTCCTAAGTAGTCATAGTTCAAGTCTGAGACCACTACGACTCTGGAGTAAAAAATATTATTTTACTAAGTGAAGGTTCAATGCAGAGAAGACCTTCATTATGCATGATAGTCTTCCTTCAACTAGTGGACTCTCTTGTTAATATTAAAATGAGTGGGAGATTGATGTTGTATTTTAATATTATTATTATTTAATATTATTATAATGCATGATTCTTGAAAGCTAGCAGCATTATAGTGCATTAGTGTTGTTGTTACTTTTCATGGTTGTTGCCTTCATTACTACTGCCATTATATGGCATGTCACACACGTTGCATGGCTGCATTTTCAGCTTCTAAAAACTCGCATTTCATTAGTATTATGAGTCACTAATCACAATAGTTAGTGGTAGTAGAATGTGGACATAAGTTTCATGTAACTCTTATAACATCCACCATTATTCTACCTCTTTGTTTTTGTAACTCTTGTAACTTCAATGCCATTCATCTACCACATTTATCTTCCTATTCATTGCATGAAAGATTTCTTCACCTATAAATAGAAGTGGTCTTTCATATTTTACATACACAAGATAATATAGAGTTCACAAAAGTTAGTAAAAAAGAGAGTTTATTAGTTGAAGGAAGGTGTTCTTTTTGTGGAGCTTTGAACTCAATTCTTGCTCAGAGTTGTTGAGTTGTTCTTTGTGAGAAGGTTGTTATATCCTAGAGGGGACAAGTCAAGAAGATTACTGTTGGACTGGTAAAAATATTTGTTGCAGTGGGCTTGAATCTCCTTAAAAAGAGCGAGATATCCTCGCCTCAACCGCAAAAGAAGAAGATAATCTTTTTTATTTTCTTCACTTGTAATTTTCAGTTGTAATTTTTATTGTAATTTCACCAACAATAACTCTTTATTGATTTCTTTTTTCTTTCTTGTATTTCTGATTTTCTGTTATGCTGATATAACTTAATTAGTTGAAATTGTCAGATTCATTTGGTTAGGTTTTAAAAACTAGGTGATTAGCAAGCTAAGTAGCTAAATGAGTTTAACATCATGCATGGACTTCTGCATATTTTTTTGCTTGTTTTATATTATCACACCTCTAATCTTTATTTTTTTGCTTTGTAGGTATTATTCAAATCATCAAATGATGTGGATCATTTTAAAAAACTAAAAAGAAAATACTTTCTGAAGAGAACCTGTGTTTTCAAAATAATATAATATTATATAAGTAATGAATTAGCATTTTTATCCAATAGTTATAGACCAATTCAGTATTTTAGTAGGGTGATGCGAATTCATTCAATATTGAATTTCAAACGAACGGTTTAATTTGTGGAAAATTTACATGAAGTAATGTTATCATAATTATTGGAAGTAGCTAATACACAAAATAATTACCATTTACAGCTAAGATTTAGATTATGTATTATATTTTTCAAGGTTCACACATAAATCTCAAGGCTGATATATAAATCTCTAATTTCAGAGCTCAAATTCGTTTGTAATTGTATACTAAACGAGTTTCGGGACTCATGTATAATTCTCTACAGATTTATATTTGTATACAAAATTACTTTCAGGGCTCATACAAAAGTCTCTAAAGCAAATTTCTATTTATATGTACAATATTTAATTTATATGTTTAGCTATTAAACTATAGTTGCATAATGTTGTTAGGCAAACTCTAGTTATATTATCTTATTTATTGCCTAAATGCTATGTGTTTCTAAAAATTTGCCTCCTTTTTTCTAATATTCTTTGTTTGTTTGGGTTGGGTTACATTTTAGAGTTTAACTAACATCCACTGAGTGGAAGTTTTCCTACACAAGCATGTAACTTCAATAGATAATACTAATTCTCACATTTTTTTCTTAAATTTATTTCCTTAATTAAAAGATACTTTCCTATCTCCACAATCCTTAATTTTATAATCTTCGATTTTTCTACTAGTCCCGTTTTCTCTTCTCCTATGCTTTTCATCCCAATCTAAAAGTTTCTAACAGTTATTCTACAAAAAATTAGAATCATATTTAATAAAACAAAATTATTTTTTTTGTTCAGTTTATATGACTTTTTATTTATAATTTTTTATATGCATGTTAAATATTTTAAATTATTAATTATTGTAACTTATATCTAGGTATTTTTTCATAATTTTCAAATATATAATTTAAAAAAAAAAAAAAATCTATTAGTATTGTCAAATTAAAAGTCTTCCTATCTCAAAGAGTGAAAAATATCATATAAATTGAGACAAAGAGGGTATTGCATTAAAGAAGGGTGATAGTGATTAGCTTAGATTTATATTGTCAATTGCTTTGAAGGTTGTTGCTACTAATTGATTTAATTTTTTATTCCTTCTTAAAAGCTTTCATCTCTTTTGCTCCATGGTGACTCGAATTCACAATATCCGAGCAACTCTTCTTATTGCTAATTGATTCAAATTTAATGATGTTAAAAGTTAAAGAACAATAGAGTATAATTTGACAATCAAATGGACAATACACGGTTGTATCATTCCTAATTATGACAACAAAATCATATTGCTAAGGAAGATCCGACACAATAAATGTAGAGTCCAACTTTCCTTCAACAAGCATTTTTCTTAGGAGAAAGGACAGAAACGACACTTCAAATTAAACTATTTCAATGAAAATGATCATGAAATTTAAATTTCACTTTCTAGGCATTTCAATTTACTTGCTTGTTCTATACAGTTTCTATACATATCTTATACATATAAATATTATATACGAAAATTATATAGTTTTGATGCATAATTTATACAATAACCGTACATTTTTTTTACACGTTTTATACAACAATTATAAAATTTTCATACACTTTCTATATATTTTATACATATATATATTTGATAGAACTATACAATTTCTGTACATATATCTTATATAAATATATATTCTATTTAACAATTATATCGTTTTACTATAATTTAATTATTATTTCTAAACAATAAAAAAAAAAGAATATTTGATCAGTTAAAAAATTTATAACAAAAAACAATTGAAATATTTTTAAAAGGACCGAATTGCCCAAGTTGTATATTGTATCAGTATTGTATATA
Source organism: Capsicum annuum (assembly GCF_002878395.1). Lineage (NCBI taxonomy): Eukaryota > Viridiplantae > Streptophyta > Magnoliopsida > Solanales > Solanaceae > Capsicum > Capsicum annuum. The sequence goes on from NC_061121.1 coordinate 32,647,597, forward strand.
GACTGTATCAGTATTGTATATGGACTGTATATGGACTACGTAGGCCAAAATGACCCAAATTAGGAAATGTCTATAAAGCGAAAATAGTATTTCCAACTGGCTACTTTTTGAAAAGTTTGCAAACTTGGACTAGTTGTTTTAAAAAATACTATAGAGTGTCCTTTTTCCTTTTTCTTACTTATAATTTAAATATTAAAAAGTAAGAATAATTAAAACTTTTTTATAATAGGCTTTAAATTATATGCTTGTTTAAAATAAAGTTTCCACCGATGATGGATATTAGTTACTCTCTACATTTTACCTGACAAGTTACATTACTTTGATCCATTTTTGACTCGATTAAATGATGGGTCATTTTAGGTTCAACTTATTGGGTCAACTCTCCAAACGGGTCATGATCCAATCAAATATCAAGTAGGTTAACCTGATTTGGAGTGATATTGCCACCCTTAGTTACAATTATTTCCCTCGTCAATTTTTTATTAGTCTCTTTGTCATAATTTTCGTGTGTGAATTACATAGCACAATATTTTATGAAATTATTGTTATTCAGTGTTTATGATCATATTCAAATGATCATAATAAGTGGTATTCATGTAAAGCATGAAAAAGGTAAGTAGTTCATATTTTTGTTATGACCCTGAATTATAAAAATTTAGGAAATAAAATAACTTCGTAGTTAATTAATCATTTGCTTGTGTAATTTATCAAAATCGCGTAATGTCATAGGCTATATATTTGGGGGAATTTCATGAATATATTTCCCAATTCTTACTATCCTTTGAAACACTAAATCATATATTATTCAATGGCTACTGCAAAATTCTCCATCCAATCGGCTTTGTTGTTTTGCTTGATTTTGTTTTCTCTGTTAGCTCTTCATCATTTTATATTTTGATTTATTCTTTCATACTTATTATTATTAAAAATATATATAATTGAGCAACATGAATATTTTTTATTTTGCGATGCACCATTCAAAAAAAGAGATTCTTTACAGACGTTTCCAACAAATATTAAGTTTATTAAGCAAATTTCAAACAAAAACTTTAAGCTCGTGATTGTTTAGTAGTGACTAAACTTATAAAAGTTGATAATATAAACGGAAAAATATGTATGCTGTTATGAAATATAAACTAAGAATAAAAATAATGGATAGAGAAGAGAGGAAATTTTTTTATCTCTCTCAAGAAGTTCTTGGGGGTGTTCAATTACAATAAAGGAAAACTCTTTTATTTATAGGAGAAATTAATTTTGGCGCAAAATTTGGGGTTTCTAACTTTTCCATAAATAAACATTCACTATATAGAGTTACATTTATAACACTCCCCCTTGAATGTCTAATTGATAGATAATGTGTCTCATTAAAACCTTACTAGAAAAAATACAGTGAGAAAAAAATCCAGTGAAGAAAAAAGAGTACACATCTCTAATAATATGCATGTAGCCTTCCTCATTAAAAACCTTACAAGAAAAAAACCCAGAGGGATAAAACCTCACAAGGAAAAAAGAGTACAACGCATATTAACTCTCCCTAATGAGAACATCTTTGAACCTTAGCATCCATTTCCTTGAAAGTTGCAGTTGAAAGAGACATGGTGAATAAATCAGGCACAATGTCACTTGAACGAATTTGTTGTACATTAATATCACCATTCTTTTGGAGCTCATGTGTATAGAAAAGCTTTGACGAAATGTGCTTTGTTCTATCTCCTGTTAAGAATCCTCCCTTAAGTTGTGCTATGGATGATGCATTATCTTCATAATTTATTTTGGTTATTTTGTCATATTTCAAACCACATTTTTTTCGAATGCAATGTATAATGAACATCAACCATATATGTTCTAGGCTAGCTTCATGAATAGTTATTATTTCAGCATGGTTCGATGAAGTGGCTAGATAAGTTGCTTTGTCGATCTCCAAGATATGGTAGTATCCCCACATGTAAACGCATAGCATGCTTAAGATCGGGCTTTATGCGGGTCAGATAAATCCCCAGCATCAGCATAACAGACCGGGATTGCAATCTTTAGAATAAAATAAATCCATATCGATAGTCCCTTTAGGTACCACAATATGTGTTTGATCCCATTCTCTTGTCTCCTAGTAGGAGCATAGTTATATCTTGCTAATAAATTGATCGAAAAGGCTATATCGGACTTTGTAGTATTTTTAAGATACATTGGTACACCAATTGCACTAAGATATGGTACTTCATAACCAATCTAATTCAATACATTTCTCATTTCAGCAAATAATCTATTGCTTTTGAAAACTCTCCAAGAGTTTTAATAACTTTCAAGTTATAAATTTATGCAATATATGGATTATAAATAAGTTTTCCAGAAACTTTTATATGCTTCAAACATTTTGAATCCTTAAAAAGTTTTTATATAAATTTTGTCAAGTGACAATATTCAGATTTTCATTTGTGACATCTTCAAGTTTCTGGACTGCAAATTAAATAAGTTTTATGTTTATCAAGATCCATCCTTTCATGTCACTTGATAAATATTTCCACGTCAGTATGCTTAAATAAATGTAGAATTATGATCCTCATAATCATTCATAATATTGCGTCAATATTGTATCAAAGATATTATCGATGATATATCATTTTTGTATCGGTTCACAATGTGATATAACATTTTGAGATATCGTCACTTCATTATTTTCAGGTACCTGAACCTCTCATAAGGTTTCGTGAAATGTTATGTCGTAGGCTCTTTAATAGGACATTACCTTCTTATTATGATCATTTGCTTCTTTTTCTTTATCAAGAATTATTGCTTTTAGAACTGATTGGCCTACCATGATTCATACATGTTGTAGACTTTGTCCTTTAGGGACATCAAATTTGAGCATTTACAGCTAAATATAATATCAAATTTTGAGTCAGCAAATGCTCTTAGAATTTGAACTTGAATAAGGATCATATTGATGATAATTTAGAAATATTTCTTAGCTATTTATTATCTCTCCCTCACGTTAGAAAAACTAACATTCATCTCAATTTATATTAGAGAATTCATCTTTATTCATCATTGTATACCATTAATCATATATTGCACATCAAAATTATTAGATGGAATATTTGGTTCCTAACCTTGAATCAATTGAGGGGGAAGAAATAATCATAATTTATTGATTTAATTCATACAAGTGTTATTGTATGCAATATATCATATTTTAGACCTACACATGAATCTTTGTTCTCAATATCAATGATTCAGCTATTTATCAAAGGCATTTAGTGCCAAATCAATATTATCCCGATAAATTGTCTTGATTACACAATCTGAAAATTATGTTATTAACTCAATTTTATTGTTAAACTATAGGTTGACAATAAATGTACATGTGATCATCTTATCGATGCATCTTTTCAACATATCATATGATAGGTTAATGGGCCCATATTCACCTTTTATACTTTTCAGATTTAAGAAATTCAATTCCAACTTTAGTTGGTCCAACCCACTTATCATGAAAACAAACAACACGAATAATTCTTGAAAAACCTTTTAATTCTTCATTACATGTCCAATACTCAATATGCACATCTTTGGGATGTCATAATCATTCATGTCAACTTATGAAGTTGTTTGTACTAGTAAACTCCAAGTTTACTATGATATATACTTTTTGCTTTAGTAAATTGCAGATTTACTATTACATAAATAAATTTCAGATTTACTACTTCACAAGTAGATTTCAAAATAACTCTTCTCAAATATTCTGCCTCCTTCGGAGGTGAGTTGTGATACCATCAAAATTATGTGCATGTTTGTATTAATAAGTTCTATTAAATATTATCATATTCATCTTAGGGAATGATCTGTACTTATAACAATCAAAATTTTAATTCCTCAAAAATAGAATATAATTGTGCCTTAAGTCTATCAAATTTTTATAGCTTATAACCTCTTTCAAGATATTGCTACTTTAAGAGCAAATCAAGGCATACATGTGATCTAGAGAGTTTTTCTCTAAATTTCAAAATATACTACACTTCAAAGCAATTATTGCTTTAGTGGTTACTATTACTGTTGTCTTTTTTTCCACGTTCATGTGCATCATTCAACCACGTGTCTTCTTTAAGCCATATTATGCACTGCTACCACATTTACTTCAAGAATGGAGTAAGTTGTCATATTTTAGACTTATCATATATTACTATCACATTCACTTCATGGAATGGAGCATATTCAAATGGGACAAATTTCATGACTTTTCTCCAAATACTCATTATTTTACCTTAGCCATCATAATATCATCAATATGGTGCATTGAGATTCAAACTCAACATCTATTCATATATAGGCGTCTTAGGCATAAATCGATGATACTTAAACCCAACATATCATCACGATGCATCGAGACTCTAGACCGATATATTGCCCTCTTATTGAGATGAGACTCAAATCCATCCTCATACCTTTTAACAATATTGTTCTTCAAGACTAAATACAAGGCATAAATAATCTGAACCAATTAGGCTCCCTCAAATCCAATAAATTCAATAGAGTTGTATCAATTTAGTAGCAAACTTTTGATGTCCAATATATTTGAACTCGTCAACATTGAGTAGGACAAAATAAAAAAAGATTAAGATAAATCTCAAAAATATAAATTACAATATTTCACATAGAACATAATTAGTGAGATCTGCTAAGTTACTAACAAGTAATGATAAATGTCTTGTCATGACCCGAGGCTACCCCCTAGTTGCGACAACGGTATTTACGACCACGAGGTAACAAGCTAACCCATGAATTGATACCTGTTGTGAGCATTGAATAAATAGTAATGAAATACATAAGCGGAAAATAAACTAATACGGTACTGAAATCTGAATACTGCAAAACGCATCAAAGTATATCTAAACAACTGATAAAATATTAGAAACCAACTATTTAACCAAAACGTCTAGCAATACTAAAGCAACTGACTGACTGTCTAACTGATTGTCTGAACGTCTGAAAGCCTCTAAACTGATTGAGGAGTTGATGGGATAGACCCCCAACTAACTCCGACTGATTGAATAAAATGAAAAACTGAATAATCATAACATGTCCTCGATGGATGAGGACTCACCACTACGGCTGTTGAATTACATTGAGCTATCTAACTATAGTCGGAAAACTGTGCATTTGAACCTATGATAGAAGACATCATAGCGCAAAGAAGAATATGCAGTCAGTACTTGGAATGTACTGGCATATGAGATAAGGGCAAGATGATATGCATGGGGTACTGTGCATATAAAATAAGAACTAACTGAATAGCATGAGATAATTGAACATGAATGCATGAAAACTGTAGTATCTGAGAATGCAAGACTAAGTGTATATCTGTTATGTTACTGAGAAAATTTATAATCCGAAAGATTAAAACCTGTAAAACTTAATATCCAAAAGTCTGTACACTTAGTCAAGCAAACCTAAACTGAAGATACACTGAATACTGTACTGAAACTATGGGAGGTATCATCTAACCTACATGCCCCAATCTGAGATAATCGGGCTCCCCAAATTCAAGAACCTTGAAAAAAGCATCAAGAATTGTGTTTTCATTTAGCTATTACCTTGAGAGAAAAACACAATTCTTGTGTTTTCCTCTCAAGTTGAAAGCTTAAGGAAAACACAATTCTTGATACTTTCTTGAAGGTTCTTGAACTTAGGAACTTGAATTCTTGATTTTCTTGGGAAGAACAGAATTGAATTTGTGTTCGTGGGGGAAAGGGGAGGGTTTTCTTGAGAGGTATTTCGAGAAGAAGGGCAAATAATGCCCTAACTAATGTTGCAATTTATGTTATGGATGATTTAGATTGAGGGGAAAAGACCCAATTTCCCCTCAACCATTTAAATCAGAAACTGGATACAATAACATCACTGCGATATGGTCTAATCACAATCATTGAATTCCCTCACCACGACACGGTGAACATGAGTTCGGGACTATTGCCGTGTCGTAGTCTTATCGCAGTGACCCTCTAATTTCGTGATTCAAATATGACCCAAACCCCATTTGAAAAATCCGAAACTTCTCCGAGACATGCTCCTTACATCCCTGAACATGAATTGACTCAAAAACCAACATCTCGGGGTCGAAAATACCAAATTAAAAATCCTATAAGTTTGTCAGCCTTAAAAATGACTAAGTCCTTAATACTTGGTGAAATTTTCAAGCCTTAATCCCCTTATGCATGCAACTAGAAGCTGAACTGAGCTAAGAATAATATGGAGTATTACAATAAGAATATTAATTAAGAACAAATAGAAAGATACCTTAGCATATGTTGCCGACATTATTGTTTGCCACATAGTAACACAACTCAATAATGCTATGAACCTTTGATCTTTTTAAAATATTTATCTAAGTCTCATGCTGATAACGTATTATAAAATATAAAGTAAGAGCAAGAAGAATGGGGAGAAAAGAGGCGATACTTCTTTATTTCTCTTAAGGAATTCTTGAGGGGTTCAGTTACAGTAAAGGAAAACCCTATATTTATAGAGGAAAACTAAATTTGTCCTAAAAGTTGAAGTTTTTAACTTTTTCATAAATAAACATTCACTATATATGGTAATACGTTTATAACATATGCTATTAATATTATAAACTATTGAAGCAGGTTTATATGTGCCTTTTTACATATTTTATCTTTTAGATAATTTAATAATATAAAAACTTCTTATATGGAGTATCAATATATAGAAGTTAGTTAACTAATACATATTTTCTTATTTCACGAAATACTGGTGATAAAGATACTAAAATATAATTAAAGCAAAACTTACAAGCGATTTATGCATCCTAGCTCTGGATCAGTTAAGATCCCATATGATGTTTGTAACACCCTGCATTTTCGAGCTAGAAAGTGAACCATTGTTTCAACGTGTGTAAGATCTAATTCCATGGTTTGTATTTAAATTCATGTGTCATGATAATTCTCCTAGTGTATGAAGTGATTATGAGGTAAAAAATATTCATAGAAATTACTTAGAGAAAATTTGAGCTAAGAGCCTTCAAATCGTCCAAAGTTGATATTCGATTCTACAAGGGTCAACTCTGAACATGTATTACTCTGATACCAAATTTTATATAATTGAATTAGCTTTCCAATGATACCAATTTCGTCTTAATCTGATACCCGAGCAAAAAGTTATGGCATTTTTCGTGTGAGGTAGTAAACCGACGCGATAGCGACGCGTTGGCAACCTCGGTACGAAACTGTTTCACACACTAATTCAGTTTCTAAAGGGTCTAGGGACACTTTGGTCACTTTTCCTAATCCAAATTCTGTCCATAACACAAAATTTCACCCCCAAGGAGAATTAAGTTGCATCTTTATTCAATTTCTCTCAAAGAAAAACCCTAGCCACCTCCAGGAACAAGATTCAACTTTTCTCCCCTAAAGATCAAGAATTCAAGCTTTTCAATTCAAGATTCTCAAGAAAAGTATCAAGATTAGGATTCCATCTTTCAAACTAAATAATTTAAGGTACGTGGGACTATCCTAAATCCCATGGGCATTGATTTTCGCTTTTCAAATTTGTTTTAAAGGATATATGTATGTATATATGAAATTGTTTCAAGATTATTGATAAACTTTTGTTGAAATTATTACATCATGATGAAGTGTTGTGAAAATTATGGTATGAAGCCCAAAATTTGAATTGTTTTCGTGTAACTATGATGATGCTTAGATTGTTAACTTAAATGAGAGCATGGAATATGTAATTCCCTCTTTTTGCTATGAAATTGTATTGATTCTACATGTTGAGAATGGGTTACGCAAATTGTTAAATGTTTGAGCCTGTTATGTATACATTGAACTGTTTTCATGAGATAATGGAAAAGTGATTTACTTTTTTTATGATGATAATGATTCCTATTTAGAATGTCTTAAAAGTGATTAAAAAGGGTGACCACCGTAGAATAAGTACTGAGAATGGTTTGGTTTTTCAACTGTTTTGAAATATGAACTTTTGTTCGAATATTAGAGCTTTTGGGTGGTCAATAAATATCTTTTGAAATGAGATAAGGGCAGTAGAGATGTTGTGACATGACTTGCAAGGCCGGATATGACGATACTCTATTTTTAATGTGCCCGAAGATTTTTTTGAAAGAAATAGCTTTAAGATGAAGAAGTTGTGTTTTAAAAAATCTAAAATTGGGCTTCAGAGAGTTTGATGGTTACCTAAAGAAGGAACAAGTCAAACGACTCATTGCCCAAAATCATGATTTGTTGACACGGATTTATGATACCCGAAAGAAAAACTGTACATCAGCGACAAACCAATGGCATAGTAGAGAAACATATACTTCAACCCTTGCGGCAAACTTGGGTTGGGAGCTTGGCCACTGAGTCAAGGGTGGATTCCATATAGCCCGTGGAATAGCAGAGTTATAGGGTATACCATTTGGATCAGCAGTAAGATAAAGAGTAGAGTCATGAATTGTAGAATGTGTTTTGAAAGTTTCAGATTATGCTCATGTGTTTTCAATTGTTTCAAGATGATACGTGATTTATGAAATTCTCTCACCTATGTTTTATATAAATACATATTTTGTTTTTGGATTGTTCTGTGTACCAACATATTTGTATTGACCCTCTATATTTCAGTATCATAGGCTCAGTCCCGGCGGCCCGGCCAGCTAAGCCGTAGATTGGTTGGTCAAAGATTTGCAGTTGGTAAGCCTCCCTTATTCCAGAAGGCCTAATATATAAGTCATTGTTATTCTATTTTGATTCATGGTCCTACTGGGGGCCTTGTCTCAGTCTTCAGACAGAGGTTATTATCAATTAGTAGAGATTTCGTAGACTAGTGTTAGATATTTTTTATCTTTATGAATTCATTTCAGTATTGAGCAGTTTGAAATAAAAATTGACCATGATTCCGTTTTGTTATGTATTACCGCATTTTCCATCATATTATATGAAAGTGTGTATGACTGGCCGATAGAGATGGACGCTTGGGCCTTCACGGTTCAGGATGCCCGTCACGGCTAGGACCTCGGCTCAGGTCGTGACAATGTTGTTCATTGGGAAACAATGTTATTTTTCTAAAAAATTATAACTTGTTAAATGTCACAAATGATAAAGTTTTAAGCATAATACTATCATTAACTTGAGAAAGCACTGTAATTTTTCTCAAAGAGTATTTTTGAGTTTCATGTTGCTCGTTATGATTGTGCATAACTAAAATAAAATTATTTTTTTATCATTATAATGTTTAGTTTCAATTATTGATATATATTTTATTTCATATATATATATATAAGCAAAACATAAGCAAGACAAAATGTCACGTGTCAAGCTATTAAAATAGCCACGTGGCAATTTTTAAGATAATATTAAAAAATAATTTAAGACAAAGTTAAAAATATTGTAATAAAAATTTTGAATTGAAAAATTAAGTATTTGAATTTGAATAAATTATCCTTTTACAAAAAATATTTTCATTATCTTAAAAATAGAAACTAATAATTAAAGAGTTCTAATAGATATACTATTTCAAACTTATCTCTTATAAAATTTAAATGTTATAAAATATAGTTAACTATAATTTATTGACATATTAGGGAAACAAAAAAATTATTGATGATAGTAATAATAATGATAAATATGCATTTACAACAACAACAACAACAGTCCCAATGTATTTCCACAAAGTGAGGATGATAAATATGTATTTAATTTTAAAAAATATTTATAAATATTGAAAAAAAGATTAAAAAAATATTAATATAGCTAATATTAATAATAGCAGTACACACTTATGTAGTAGTACTTTTAGTTATTTTTTTAAAACAGGCATGGTAGTAGTAGTACTGAATAATAATAATAATAATTGTAGACACGTAATTTTGTCCCTCCCTGAAAATATTTTTACCATTTTACCCTCGTCTTAATGCGTGCCCTGACCCGTGTGATTATATCTCATAAAAATACAAAAAATAACAAACTAACTACTCAACCAATTAAATCTCAACACCCTCTACCTTATCCTAACCACCTACCTCACCCCCTAACCCACGTTACCCCATCCACTTACCCCCTCTTGGTCACGTTTTTTTTCCTTCAACTAAGGATATATACACACTAGATAATAATACAGGGGAGGATTTTTTTCAGAAGGAGGGCTTCTTCTTCCATAAGAGCGCGGTTTCCAGGGATTTGGAAGAGAAACTCTCAATTGACCATATCCACGGAAACCTCCATTTTTGGCTCCTTATTTACCAATATTCACATACACGCACACAGGGAGCACACACTCATCCATCATCTTCATCACAGACCTTATATAAATACACACTTATCCTCACTGCTCCACAAAATTCCCACAAAAAGCATTATTCTTCTACGTACACACAGAAAAATGGAGTAGATTGAGAGAGAATATTGAGGGAGAGAAACGGGATCCAGTTTTGATTTTATTCTTTGGGGAGACGCACAATCAATCAAAGAAAGCTGGTTGGAGAAACTAAGACGCGGGAGAGAGAAAGAGGAGAGAAACAACAGTCCCCATCGTGTCACTATTTCGGCGACCTTCTCTTCGCCGAAAAATAGTAAAAACTTGGAAAATCAGTCCCAAATCGACTGAACCAATCTATTGCGGTCTGACTCCAGTGATATTCTCTGGAAAACGGCCGGTATCTGCCGGAAAGCAAGTAAATCAGTGAGTTCAATCTATCTTCATCACCTATAACTGAGAAAAATGGTGAGGGTACTAATGGGTCAGTAGCATCGAGGTTCCGAACGTTCATTTTCTATCTCGGTCTCATTGGTGCGAAATTGTTTTGGGGTTTGCTATAATTTGGGTTGGTCAGTCGAGTTGTGAATTTCCTATTGGTTCATTGTTGAGGTTCGAATCGAGGTGTTTTGACATGCGGATTTGTCTTCTCTATTGACTGATATTTGGAATAAAATCATCATTGAGGTCCAATTCTACTCTTTTCCTCTTTTTACTTCATTGTTGATGGAATATGGTGCATTGAATGGAATCTCGTGTATTTTTTTATTTGGATTGGTGATGAACTGCTACTTTGATATTGATTTGTTGCTTAATTTAGTTGAAAAGTGATTGTGGATTGTTGAAATAGAAATCATGAATTGTGGAAATTTAGCATTAAAAGAGAATTTAAGGAGGAATTGAGAAATTGGTAAAAATGGGTGAATTTAGATTAGCTTTGGTTTAGTGTTGTCTTGTTCAATTAGGAATGCCCATAAGTATTGTTGGAACGTGATAGAATTATGATATGTTGAAATGGACAGGCAAATGTAGGTTCGGGTAGGCAAATTTAGAACTTGTGTGTTTGGTTGAATGTTTGAATGTGCGTGTGAATGTTTCTTTCTAGTTTATTGTATTTGATTCAAGTGTATTCATTTGGCCGGGGAATGCCCCGAGGTTTCATGTATTTGTTCATCGGGGAATGCCCCAACGTATTATGTTTTCGAAGGAGGTTCGTGATCAAGGCCCGAGGCATCAGGTGAGGCATTGGAGCTTAGTCTAGGATTAGTTTAGAATAGGACTTACATTTCCATATTTTTCTATTTCGGGACTGTATAACTCGGACTGGACACCATATTTTTGATTCATTTTATTTTTTTTTGTTTGATTTTTTTACATGTTTTTGGGTGGTTTGTGCATTCGTAGTGTCAAATTAGTCGATACAATCTACCAACCTATCGTGGTCGAACCACGGGATCGAGGGGTGCCTAACACCTTCCCCTCGGTCAACAGAATTCCTTAGCCGGAATCTCTGTTTGCAAACCAGTTTAAAGAGTCAAATCATTTTGAAAAGGATCTTTCAAAGGTAACTTGGCACACAGGATTATGTCAAGTGGCGACTCTGAATAAAAATTGTAAACAATCCTTTTTCGAAATAAATTTTCAATCTTTTTGTCACTTTGATTATAAAAAAAACTTTCAAACTTAAAATCAATCCTTTTTGGAGTTAAAAAAGGGTGTGTTATAGTTAAAAAAGGGTGTGTTACAACTCTATCCACTCTGCTGGGGACTTTATCAAAATTCAAGCTTATTTTTGGAGTTGTATCGGCTTAGTTTGACATTATGAGTGTATAAACATTGTTTGTGTTATCGTTTGTTTTTTATTTTATCATTGTTGACTGCTACGTGTTTACAGTTTTTCTCTTGTGTGTTACCGCTTTATATCTGGCATCATGTGCATAACTCGAGTCAATTCTTTCGACAACAAGTCTCGGAATGCAAGTCATGAGCACGAAAAATAGTTGAGTCACCCTTATTTTAAGAGGGGGGGCCGTTGAGTGTATGGAGTAGGTGGAAAGCAAAGCATCCACTATCGACCATATGCTCCCCCAAACGGCCTAGTTAGTGAACCACAATGTAGGTCAGCGTTTAGGTCATGTTTATCTGTATTATATTGAGACCTAGCGTGACCCACTTGGTCCTTTGTAGGAGACTCACCTCTGAAGCATCCCTACGTGCTAAATGTTGCATCTTTGAGGGTAATGTGGTCATTTGATGAACAAATTTTGGGAAAAGCATGTGTTGGAAGTAAGGTGTGTAGGCTTGAAAAAAAAAAGTTTCGTAGTTTATTTTGAGAGTTCTTTATGGCTTTTGTTCTTCACAATCAAAAATTCAAAAAGACTTTTTATCACCTTTGCGCTCATTTGTCAAAAACAAAAACATCAAAAAGATTTCCTTTTTCTTTAGCATGCATTCACAATTCGAAAATGCCAAAAAGATTTTTTTCTCTTTCATAGTTATTGGTGTCAGTTTTGTGTGAAGTGTCTAATTGAAAACCCAAAAAGATTTTACTTCTCATCGTCCGTCTGTAATCACGTCTCTCAAGTCAAGTCTTAGTTCGTTTTCATCCTTAATTGTCCAATCTGGATGAACTACGCACCCCTAATTCTTCTCTCTCAGGAGTGAGATATGTAGGCAGCCTATTGTGGGTTCGGGGATCTTATTTGAAAAATTCAAAAAAAGATTTTCTTCACTCTTCCTTTAAAGTAGGTGTTTCCTATACATCTTTAAAAGAAAATCACAAAAAGATTTTTTGTTAATAGCTTCAAGTCTCATTTTCGTATGAAATTCAAAAATTGAGAAGTCAAAAAGATTTTTCTTTGGTAATCATAGGTTTCGTTTTGTATAGGGAGTTTAAACCTAAAAAGTGCAAAAAGATTTTCGTCAATTCTTTTGACAATTTATTATTTTTGAAGTTTTTGAAAAAGAAAAAAGAAAGGAAAAAGAATTAATTGGCCATTTTGATAAGACATCATGAACTACGCACACCTGATTCTCCTCTCTCGAGAGTGAGATACGTAGGCGCCCTTCTTGGGTTCGGTGATATTTTCAAAGAAAAAGAAAAAAGAAAAAGGTGTTGAGAAAGTGTTGAACTCTAACGCATTTGTTATGTTGAACTCTAACGTATTTGTTATCTCTTGTCCAGTTAGTTTAAGGTGGTTGGTTTGTGGCATTTTGGCTGATCCTCCATATTGCACCAAGTCGAAGAGAAAGTGATGGCCAACAGGAATACTGAGGTTATGGTCACTATTCGGATAAGGAGTTCGGGAAATGAGAATTTAGAAGCTAATGAAGAGATTCAGAAATTAAGACAGCAAATGATAGAAATACATCGAGCTTGGGCTAATGGGTTGTCGCCTCCTCTATTTTCCATTGAGAATCTGGAATATCTTTCTAGCTTGCCTCCAGTGTCACATGCACCATTTCCTATTGTTGTTGACACGTTAGAACATGTATCAGGATCTACTCTGAGGTAACATTATCCAAACACTTCCAATATTCATTTCCTCACTCCTCAACACAAAGCTACCACATGATCGGCTTCACCCACTGTTAATGTTTTTACAGCACCACCCCCACCTGAAGCTCCTACTTTTGAGGTTTATCCATAAGTTGTGCCTCCCCACTCTGTGAAAGAGCCTGTATTGAATATTTTTGTTGATCAACATCATGCTATTGAGCCCTCATTTAAGTTGACTAATCCTTCTGGCTATACTCACCCGCCTGAACTTCGTCTTAACACTGAGAAACATGTTATAACAGAAGAACAAGAGAAAATAACCAGAAAATTGAAAAGTTTGAAACTGGCTATAAAAGACCTCCAGGGACTTGGGGGGTACAAAAGTGTCTCATATAAAGATTTATGCATGTTTCTAGGGGTTCATCTTACTTTTGGTTTTAAAATGCCGAAGTTTGAGAAGTATTATGGACATGGTGATCCTGTAGCACATTTGAGACGTTATTGCAACCAACTAAGGGGTGCTGGGGGCAAGAAAGAATTACTCATGGCATATTTCGGTGAGAGTCTTTTAGGCCTAGCTTCAAAATGGTTTGTTGACCAAGACATCGACAAGTGGATTAGTTGGGATGACCTAGCTAATGGATTTGTGTAACAATTTAAATACAATGTGGAGTTGATCCCTGACGAAAAATCCCTAACTAGTATAAAAAAGAAGAATACTGAGAGTTTCAGGGAGTATGCGATCAGATGGCACGAACAAGCTACTAGAGTAAAACCGCCAATGAAAGAAAGCAAAATAGTGGAGGTATTTATTCAAGCAAAGTATGAAACATATTATCAACACTTTTTACCTACATTAGGTAAGTCATTTATTGTGGTCCTTAAAATGGGGGAGATGATAGAAGAGGGAATTAAGACTGGTCGCATTGTGAGTTTTGTAACATTGAAAGCGACAACTCAAGCAATTCAAAAGGGTTCACAAAGTGTTGGTGAGACAAAGAATGAGGAAGTTGCATCTTTTATTATAGTTGGACAGCAGGCACGGTCAAGAAGATCCATTGTCGTCACTCTCAGGCTCAAACCTAATTTCATGCCCAAGCTCCACATAATCACTCCCAAAATCCATTATACTCTGCTCCTCCACCTCCATATCCAGTATATAATGCACAACCACATGTTTAACCCCTATCTTACCTACAGTGGAACACACCAACTCCTCAGAGTCATCCTCTAACTCCACAAATATACCAAAACCCTTATACACCTGATTTTCGATCTAAGCCAAATGATGAAATAAGGCAGAAGTCGAGAGATTGCTTTAGACAAATTGGAGAGTCGTATGCCAGTTTATTTTAGATATTGGTACAATGGGGCATAATCACTTCTCTCCTTGGGTGCACTCTTAATCGACTTTCAAGAAATTTTGATCCTAATGTACAATGCGTGTATTATTCTGATGCTCAGGGTTATAGTATTGCTGATTATCGAGATTTGAAAAGAGAAATTGAAAAGATGATTCAAGATAGATCAATTATGGTGCAGAACATTGACAGTGTGGGAAGCTCTAGTCATAATGATATGCAAACCAGTGGCTAAGTTGTCAGGTTGAGCAATTAAGAAGTCACCCCTCTCCCTACTAGGAAGAGGTCTAGTAGTTTGTTTGCTTTTCATTTCTGTTTTTTGAATTATTTTAGGATTGTAGTTCGGGATTTATCTCGTTTTGTCTTTTTATCGTTTATGTTCAAATCCTTCTATCTTTTATTTCAACTAAATGAATTGCCCTTTTTCCTTTGTGTTTTAAATATGTGTTGTTTGTAGTACATTTTATGTTGACTCTAGTGATATGACATGCTTGCGAAATTTTCATCCAGCTCTTAAAGTCCAATTTAACCATGAAACGTGGAATCAGAGGGCTAAGTTTAGAAAAGCATCTGAGAAAATAGGTAGAGTGCTGAGACATTTGGTGACAAGTTGAAGCCTTTTCCAAAAATTAAGGCAATTATTTTGAGAATCACCTGAATAGTTTAGTAATCAATTGAAAAACATAGCTCAATTAGGTCAAACAGTATCTGCTGATCCTATCAAGAGGAACAGAAAGAAAATCAACTCCACAAAAGCATGAGTCATTCAATGTAAGGGATGTACAACAAATATAGAGTTGTATGTTTAAAAAGTATAGAAAAGAGGTGACACACATGCTTGGGGCAAGTTAGTATTGTAAAACATGTCATAAGTGATATTGATCGTGCACTTTCACATTGCATGCTACGTACTAGTATTTTCAAGGATTGATATGACGAAGGTATTTTATTCTGCTATCCAAACATTGTGTCATCCTTTGTTTACCCCATTTGAGCCTTAGTGTTATTTTCTTTCATACCTTTCTTTTGGAATCAAGATAAAGCCAACAAAGCTTAACAGAAAAGTATCGAGAAAGAAAATAAAGTCAGAAAGTTAAAAAAAGAGAAAAATGTGTCCAAGAAGGAATAAAAGAGTGTCAAGAAATTAGAGTCAAAAAAATAACAAAGAAAAAAGAGCAAAAAGAAATAAACTAAAAGAACAAATCAGAATCAAGATAAAAAGAATAAGTTGTCAGAACTACGCGTGACCTGATTCTCCTCTTCGGGAGTGAGATACGTAGGATGCCCTTCCCGGGGCTCGGTCCAACCAAATAAACAACTTATAGTCACCCATTCAGAAGAAACTGGGGCATGTGTTAATCCTCATTGTTTGAGTCAATTCCAAAAGTTGTAAGTCCTATCCCACTTTAAGTGTCGTTTGGGCCTCATGCTATCCTTTCTTTCTAACCCTATCCAAAAGCCAAGTTTCAACCAAAGAAAGACCTTTAGATAAATCTATGAGAATGTTAAGGCTAAGCATGCAATGGATGTGATGACACATTTTAGGAACTACTTATTTTCCTCAGCAGATTTGGGAGAGAAATAAAAATGAAAGAGTCTTATTGGTGAAAACCCTCACGGGCACCATAAGATGATGGTAAGTTAAGAGAGATAAAATGAGAGAGTCTTATCAGTAAAAACCCTTATGGGCACTGTGATATGACTGTGAGTTGAGATAAAAGAAAATAAGGGAATCTCATTGGTGAAAAACCCTCTCGGATACCAGAAGGCAATGGTGAGGTGATAAAAAAAATAAGAGAGGCTTGTTGGTGGAAACCCTTCAAGGCGCCACTAGCCGAATGAGGTCTCCGAATGTAATTGGCCCAAGGAAGCAACTCACTTTCAGGGTCATTAACTCAACAACAATTTGTGAGAGTTTTGGATGAAAAGATCAGGCAGTTTAATCTGATATGCATGTCATAATCATTAGAGTTGACTGTCATTTCTAGATAAACTTTTCTTTCATCTTTTTCAATGAGGACATTCATTGTCATTTCTTTATTTTCTATAGTGATATTTTTATTTTCTTGAGTCAGTTATCCAAATAAAAGAATAATTGTTGTTATTTTTCTCTTGTCTTTGAGTCAAGTTCGTGTCAAAACAAGTGAGAAAGGATCTCAAAACTAGCTACCAGCTTCTTTAATTATACAAAACAAAGCAAAAGGCCAGCACATGAAAGGCACATGATTGTGAACAGAAATAAGGCATGCAAAATTTTTCTCAACAGACAAGTTTGGGAACTCATAGAAATACCAAGGTTTAAAGGGTCTATCTGAGAAGCATGGCAAAGCAGAGATACTGTGTTTGTTTCAGTCACTCTTAATAATCTAAGTTCGAGTTAATGATTCAAAAAGTCAATGATATATGCTAATGGTTGGAAGCAAGGTTAAATGTGATGAGGGCAAGAGCGATTTTCACGAAAGCTAAAGCCATAAACCAGCCACCATGTTTTTAAACTCACAAGTTTTCTTTGATGAATCAGGAAACATGTTACCTTCAAATCAAGGGCTTCAGAGCATAAATATCAAGAGATGAAATGCCTCATTCCTATAAATGTAGGAAACAATATTGATTCACAGGTTTGATAATCAAATCATAGTAAAATTCATCATCCTATATCCCTCGGAGATACACTTTCTTGTCCAGGGATTTCAGTTTTCATTTGCTAGGGGATACACTTCTTAAATTGAATCTTGATTCCTATAAGACGTACCTTTTAGTCGGTTCATTCCCCTTGACCCCTAGAAGATGTACCTTTTAGTCGAGTCATTCCCTTTGACCCCTAGAAGACGTACCTTTTAGTCGAGTCATTCACTTTGATTCCTATAAGATGTATCTTTTAGTCGAGTCATTCCCTTGACTCTAGAAGGCATACCTTTTAGTCAAATCATTCCCTTGACCCTTAGACGTACCTTTTAGTCGAGTCATTCCCTTTGATTCCTATCATACGTACCTTTTAGTCAAGTCATTCCCCTTGACCCCTAGAAGACGTACCTTTTAGTCGAGTCATCTCTTTTGATTCCTATAAGACGTTCCTTTTAGTTGAGTCATCAGCCTTGATTCCTATCAGACGTACCTTTTAGTCGAGTCATTCCCCTTGACCCTTAGAAGACGTACCTTTTAGTCGAGTCATTCCCCTTGATTCCTATAAGACGTACCTTTTAGAAGACGTACTTTTTAGTCGAGTCATTCCCCTTGATTCCTATAAGACGTACCTTTTAGTTGAGTCATCCATTTGACAGGAGTATTTTCATAGGCTTTTAAACGAGGAAGGGGACAGAGGCATTGTGTTAGGGGAGTTGGAGCGCTCGGAGGAGAGCCGTGATTTCAATTACTATAGACGTCTTAAGGCTAAGGAGGTTAGAGAGACTATTCATAGAATACCGAGGGATAGAGCGACGGGACCCAATGAGATCCCGATGGATTTTTGGAAGTATGCCAGTTCAGAGTAATAAGAGGGAGGGAATTGAATTTGAAAATTTTAAGTTGGGCGGAGGGAATGTGGAAGACTTTCATCATTTACAAGGTCCTTGACCACTTTTACTCTTATAGCCTAGGGGTGGCAAAATGATTTTAAAAAATGATTATTCATCCAATCCAACAACCCATGTTAGATGGATTGGATATGGATAATTTATGGATAAAATGTGTAAATAAACCCTAAAACTCTATTCTCTAATTTGAAAAAAAACCCGCACCAGTGACTAAAAATAGCTACGTGAGGTATGCCTCTTCCTCCCGCGAACTCCACCCAAACTCCGGCCAACATGGCCTAAGCTCTGTCGACTTCTCCGGTGAGTTCTTTGCTTTGTTTCCATATCTCTCGCTCTTTTTTTTTTTCTCGTTTCTTCTCAATCTATTCTGATTGATTTCTTATTTTTACTCTCTGTTACTAGGGATGGGATGATAGTTGTGAAGGGGTGGTTGATTTTTTGTTTTGAAGAAAGAAAAATTGAACAAATTTTGCTAGTTATTTTGTGATTTTGCCCTGTTTGTTCTCAATTTTGTTCATGGACTACTATTCATGTGCTCCTTTTTCTACTTTCACTTTAGAGTGTTGAATATTTTAAATATGTAATTGTTGGTTTAGGTAGAGATATCAATGGAAGCTAATGTTGATTCTTGCAAACAAAGTGCTTCAACTACTTTTTAACGAGGCAAGAGAGAAACATCTACTATTTGGGATTCTTTTGTTAGGTCAAAGTCTAATGTTTCTAGTGATGCAAAGTTTAAAGTCCAATGTATATAGTGTGAACAAGATTACATATTGGCCCCTACATCTGGAACAACGAATTTGAAGTGTTATTTGACGAAACATTCTATATATAGGGAAAAAGGAAAAAAGTCTCAAAGTGAACCAATAAATCAAAAAACTTATCAAAAAAATTAGTGGCCATATGTAGGCATAATTATCCTTTCAAGTGTTGGGTTCATAGTAATGAAAGTGTGTTGAATGAAAAATAGAGAAATCAAGTGGAAGAGAAAAAATTGAGTTAACACCAAAAATGGAAAGTGTACTCAATTTTGGCAAGTTTACTCTTTCTCTCACATTGTTAGAAGAAGAGAACTTGAGAGTGTTTATATTGTGAAACAGTTTATATTGTGAAACACTTACTCCACATGGTAAGTGAGGCAAGGAAATAGATGATACCCCGCGTCGTCATCGTCGCTCGCTCGGCTCGGTTTGGATTTGGATTTGGATTTGGTCAAATGATCGATCAATGAGATCTATCTTTTTGGAAAAATTTTATTTGACGAAAATTTGATCTGAATGTGTAAAATGCTATATGCATATGCAGTGAACTATTGCAAAATGTTCAACAGATGCAATGTTTCAGAACCGCACTGTTTTACGTGAACGGAAGCATTGTTTTACGTGAACGGTAGCATTGTTTACGTGGGCAGTTTCTTCACGAACTGCTGCAAAACTTCATTGAACTGACACACTTATTCACAAAATGACATGCCTATTCAAGAACAGTCACACTGTTTGGACGAATGGACATGAATTTTTAGAAAAGGTAGTACCTTTTAGATTAACCTTTGTCTCTTTTCAGAAGAGGCATCATTTGGCTATAAAAACCTGCTTTCATTCACAGGTTTTGGTACAGAAATTTTCAGATTAAAAAAACATTCTTCTTGTCTTAAAAATACTCTAAGTGTGATCATTCAAACCATGAGTGTGTTTGAAGAATCCGCCTATTTGAGGTACCGCTATAGTCGGATTGAAGGCCATTTTATCCTGGGAGGAAGATTCCATAACCTCGGTTACAGTGAGAGGAATTATTCCTTAAGGAAAGTCCGTGAATTCGGACGACTTGGCCTTAGCTATTTCTGTTTCATCTTTATTTTCTGAAAAATAAATACACCTCTTGGAAAGGTCTTTTTGATCTTGTGTTGAGGGTATTTAATACTTCATTGTGTTCTTGTTCATACTTGAACTCGAGTTGAAGTTGTTCTATTATACAGATTCTACGTACCCGTATTGTGGAAAATAACATCAAGTTTGTAGAACATAAAGGCATCAAGGACATACATTCATATTTAAATTCAATAGCGAGACATATATCAAGAAACACAACCAAGTCGAATATCTTAAATATGCATGCAAGGAAAAAAGAACTTCTAAAAATCAAGCTTGCAATGATAACTAGTAGAGTGAGTTTGACATCTGACATATAGAGTTCATTAGTGTCGAATGGATATATGTGTGTTACAGCTCATCATGTGGACTTAACTTGAGTTCTTCAGAAGAGAGTTTTAATTTTTTGACATGTTCCTCCACATACGGGTATGATTTTAGGTCATTTATTAATTGATTTTCTTAAAGAATGAATAATCGAAAAAAGAAAATTTCAATAATGGTGTTGGGAATAATTTGAAGAATTATTGGTCTTTGATGCGTTCACTAGTTTGTGAAGAAAAGTTTCTTCTTGTTCGTTGTGGAAATCACAGTCTTAACTTAATTGTTAAAGCGGGTTTAGAGAAGGCTGATGCAACTATTGGAAAAATTAGAGAAGGTATTATATATATCAAGAATTTTGAAATAAGACTAGCGAAATTTGTGGAGTGCCTTAGTAATCTTGATTTGCCATGTTCTAAAAAGATACGCCGAGATATGCCTATTCAGTGAAATTACAACTATCAAATGATTAAGAGCGTTCTTGCGTATCAACAAGCATATAACCATTATGATTTTATTGATCCTAATTTTAGACACGACCTTCAAAATGAATGAAAAAAGGTTAAGACTGTGGCTATAATTTTAAGGCCATTGTATGATATTACAACTTTATTTTCTGGAAGCAAGTACCCCACGACAAATTGGTATCTTTAGAACGTATGGAGAGTTGAAATATTATTGGCCAAACACAAAAAATATAACGATTCTATGTTGTGTTAAATGACACTTCTATGTTCAGAAAGTTAAGAAATATTGGAAGTCATATAGCATCATTTTGTCTATAGCTATGGTCCTTGACCCTCGATATAAGCTGAATTTGTGAAGTTTTGCTTTTCAAAACTAAACTTTGATACAACTAATAAAAAGCGAAGGTTATCGAAGATAATATGAAAATATTGTTAAAAAGAGTACTTGGTACCTTTAACAACCTTTGTTATCAGAGGAACATATTTTTTGTGGTGATCTAAATGATACAAGGGATCCATATGATTCATTTAAGGAGTTGGATGTGTTGTAGAGTCAGTTGGAGTGAAGTTCTAGGAAAATACAATTAGACCTGTATTTGGAGAAAACTAAGCTTGATCGTAGAACAAATTCAAATCTAGATGTACTTGAATTTGGAAGGATAATAGGCTAAGGTATCTTGAAATTTCATTAATAGCACGGGATGTCTTAAGTATTCCTATCACAACAGTAGCCTCAGAATCTGTTTTTAGCGTTGGAGGTCAGGTTATTGAAAAGTTCCAAAGTTCAATTCTTCCCACAAATGTTGAGGCGATACTGTGTACTAGGTATTGAATTTCTGACCAAGGTAAATTATTCTTATCATATTAATTTGTTTCTTATTCTTAATACCTAATGAACTGTAAATTGTAATATCTTATTATTTTACTTTTTAAAATATTTAGATATTGATGGATTCGAATTTGAATCTAATTCTAATAAAGATGAGATTGTTGTTGACCTTCAACCTTATCTTAAGAAACTTAAAGGTAAGAGTATCGTCGATCATTTCAAACTGGGGTTGCGAGTTTCTATTTCAGTTTATACCATTTCATTTCTATTTCTATATAGGTTTCTGTTTCTGTTTTGTTTCTGAGTTCAACTAAACAGGTATATTTCGTTTTGCTTCTTTGACTTTACTATTCTTGTTTTTCTTGATTTTTGTTTAGTGTTTTGTTCTGAATTTGGTGACTGGATTCTTTTAATTCTTTTGGTAAACCTTAGTCTTTTACAATGTATCTGTTGTATCTTTTAATCTCAGGCCTTGTTCTACATGTTATACTACACAACAAATGGAATGTTTTTTCCTAGAAGGTGCCATCTTTGATGAATTAGTTTTCTCTACGTTGGTGCAGTTGTTATGTACTGTAGTTGCAAATTTACTAGTCCAACAGCAATATTTTTAAAGCAATAAGGAATGATTTAGGTAAAATTGAGTGCAAAGTGATTAATATGACTGAGAAATGCTATTTAAATATTTGACATGGAGCAAATTTCCTCTTAAGGTTCTTGTGATTCCGAAACATACAATGAGATGTCCTTTATACTATCTCTTCTTTCATGTTTCTTCTAATTCTATAGCTTTACAAAATTTCATGCATAAAAAATTGAACTATGGTCCTGCTCAAAAGGTTCTTGAACTAGCAGTGATGCAAGGAGATATAACTTGTTTAGTGCTTGTGTTATGTGCTATGTTAATGGAGGTGCTCAAGTTTGTACAGGATATTGTGCTCGTGCTTGATTTTACCAGTTTATATTCTTCTCTGTTAATGGATGTACTCAAGTTTGACTTTCAAATTGCAGCGTGAGAGTACAGAAGGAGGATTGTTGCAAGTGTCATGGATGGTAGAAGGCGTGGACATGGTCGTGCAATGGGTCGTGGTTGATTTCACAAGTTCTTTAGAGATACTTAGCAGATTGTGTTTAATTACAGATTGTATTTAAACTCCAATTTCTTAATTATAGTTTGTAATAAAACTCCTATTGCTTAATTATATATTGTGTTTTTGTTGAGTTTCTCAATTTTACAGATTGATTTTTTTGATGATTTTAAGCAATTAGGTGTCTGAATTTGATGGCCAAGTGCATTAGGAGTTTATTTTGTTAGTTGCTAAAGTATCCACAATCTTCTTAATTCTTGAAGTGTTAAACACAGCTACTTCAAAACACAAAAAAAATTCCACATCTGAACTGCCAGTAAAATATGTGATCATAGACATGAAACTACGAGTTGATGATTGCAACATACATCACAAAATGAATATCCAGAGTATTGATCAGTATTGTATTGCTATGGCTACGGATTATATGGATAACCATATTATTTATTGGGTTTATTCATTTTTATTCATATCAAATATGAGTCGGATTGAATAATTTATTCATTTTTATAAAAAAAATAAAAATTCTCCGCCCATATTCGGCTCAACCTTCCCATTTGCCACCCCTATTATAGCCTCCTTTATTTACTCCCAAAGTAGATGCATATTAAATTTTATGTGTTAAAGAGTAAGAAAATAATTACATTTCTTGATTCTTTTGAAACGAATAACAAACAAAATTTTCTCAAATCTTTCTTTTGAAAAATTCAGCACATTTTGGTTGTGGTTAGAGAGGAGTTATATATGTATTAAAATTATCATAATTTATATGTTGTTTGATTACAAAAATCTTCACATAGAATCTTATTATAAGTTATACCATGTTAGATTAATTTTTTCTATTTTTCACATAAATATAACATTGATGAAATTATATTTGGTTCATTCTTTTCTTTTACGCAAAACTAATACATATAACAAAAAATATCCTTAAACTAGGCAAAATTGAATAAAAATGTCCCCAGTTAATAGATTGGTATAAAAATGCTCATATCGTCAATACTTTGGTTCAAAATTGCTCCTATTGTTACTTAATAGGAGCAAAAATGCTTTTTTTCTAAATAAATATATTATTTCTTTTCTTTTTAAGCATATTATTTTCCTACTAATATTTGTTTTATTAACAAATATTTATCACATGTCAATTCAAAAAACATTAAGAAATAAAACTATATCCTATTTTATTAATAGTTGTTTTATCGTTATCTAAATAAAAATTAATGATTCAATATTATGATCTTATATATGACGTATAGTAGGTTAAAAAGGGTTAATGAAGTTATTCTATTTTAATTGATAAAAGGAGATTAAGAACAAAACAATATTTCCTACTTATTTATTAGCTAAAGTGATTTTAAAACAAAAGAAACAAGAACAAGGTCATTTAAAAGCAATACATTTATTAAGAATAGAATGCGTTTAAAAAGAAAAGAAATGATATATTAATTAGAAAAGGGGCATTTTGATCCATTAAGTAATCATGGGGACACATTAGTTTTTTAGATCAAACTATTAGCATTAGGGGTATTTTCAGACCAAATTGTAATAATGCCCACAATAATTTTTAATTTTATGTATATTTTGACCATTTTATTCTTATATATAGTTATTTTAAGATATTTATGATCTTCGAGTGTGCCTAACATGGTTCCTAAGGTTGTTGAGTAAGAATTAAGTAATTGTTTTTTATTTTTAGAAGATTTGGACATCGATATGGTTGACTAAAGTCAACATTTGTGGAAGATGAGCTCGAAATAAAATTTTGTCAGTGTCATCAGCTTTGGTACATGATTCTTGAATTAGCGTCATGACTCAAAAATCGATAGGACATAATGACACTTGTCGCGACGAACCTTAACAAATAAGTCTCTCACCTAAATTGATACACACGGGAAAAAGACAGAAATGCTCTCAAGGTAAGGCTTCTAGAACGAAGTCGAACCACATAGATATAATAAAAGCGGTAAGAATAAAATTAACGCACGCAATCATAACTCCCAAAACCTGGTGTCAATAGTGTAAAAACTACTAATACAATTCAGGAGTCAAATACATCAGAAAAATAACCACGAAAGAATAATATCTGTCTTCGTATACTAATAAAGACATAACTATTGTAGAAAGATAGAGAAGAACTCCGAGCGCATGAGTGTCCAACCACTACCTTAGAAGCTCCAACAATTGCCCGAGTCAAGCAAGCTGAGGCGAACTCGATCTAGGACCAGCACTGAAAGGGCGTAGTAGGCATGAGTACGGTCCACTTGTACTCAGTAAGTATCATAGGCCGACCAAGCAAAGTAGTAAATAAATCATACAAAATATACACTAAGAGCACATCACCTGCAATTAGAAAAATGTCCCACAATGGTAACCCACACCATTTTCACTAACAGTATTAATATATCACATATATTGCAACATTACACCAAGATAGAACACAAATATGCATTATATCACATATAAGTAGAACAAGGGGAAACATGCATATGCAAGATCATCAAATACAAGTAATAGAAGATAAGACAATTACATAAATGACAAGTCAATACGGCAATACAACATAATATAAATACAATAATTTAAGTGCAATGTACATGATGATGATGATGCACGAGGTTGTCGCACAACCCCGGGATCGTCGCATAATCCCCGTATACACCTACAGAGGCAAGCCTCCCAACACAGGACCCATGGGGAGTTCGTCAACCTATATACAATACATATATCTCATATCTCCTTTCTGGCACATCCCTCAAAAAGGGATTATAAGGTGTTACAATATCTCCTCCCCGACATATCTCTCGGGGAGGATTTTTAAAAAGATGTTGTCAGTGTTACTCAGGTGTTGTTACGGTGGTACCAATGTTTCATGAATGAGTATGATAGGAGGATGTAATGCTCACAACCAATCACAATGTGTATTTTCACAACCAACTACATAGTATATTTCCACAACTAACCACAATGATCTATTTTCACAACCATGTGAGCCAATATCCACTCATTATTTTTGATTCATTCATAATTTTCACATGTCTCATATGTCAATAAAGTATGAATATAATTACAATATACCAATGATACCACATTAAGCATTTTAATAACACAATACAATTATTCACATGTATTCAAGGCTATCAATATCACAGAGGATCCTACACGACCACACATATCACATAATATCTCAATTTCAACAATTACATCACATATAGGCCACCATACGGGTACAACACATAGATAGCCATTTTTCATTATTAGTTCCCACCCTTAACATGCATTTTTTATCATCATTTACTACCCAACCCAGTCTGAAAGAGTTAAGCCATAACCTACCTCAACAGCCGAAACCGATCCGATATATACAACCCACGACCTTACTTTTCATGAACTATACCAAACTCCTCTAAAAACATCAAATAAAAAATCTACGTGTCAACAAAATCAACGACAATCATATTAACTACTTTTGATTTGGGGTCAAAATGGACCCCCAGAATGAGTTTTCGAAAAAGAAGGGTAAAATCGTAACTTTACTTCAAACATGTATTTTTCATATTATTAGGAATCTAAAGATGAAAACCCAAGTCAAATGGAGTAAAAAAAGAGGTTCGAAAAACTATTTCAAAACTTTATCGGTTAAAAATCTTTGAAATCCAGGTTAAAATCAAGAATCAGAGTTGTTTTGAAGGTTAAATTGATGAAAATTAGTAATTATAAGATTTAATTATTATTTAAATGAAAAAGGCGTGAAATTGGGACTTAAAATCAAACCCTAAAATTTTGTTAGTAATTTCTTACCCGTAAGAGAATCAAGAAATAGATGTTAATCTAGTTTCCCAAATTTCCACAAGATTCACTTTTAAGCTCTCACATTATTGATGAAAAAATGGACAAAATGGGCCAAAAAAAAGGTCAAAATCTGGTATATATTGCAGAAAAATCTGCACTATTGCAGATTTTCAAAGTCCAAACAAACTTCGATGGGGTGCTCGAAATTCGTTCAGAGTTCGATATATGCAAACGAACTATGTAAACACACTAAATTCAACGCTCCAGACTCAATGACAATATTAGATTTTTGAAAAAATATCATTTTCACAAAGTTGACCCTAGAAACCTGAAATTATAATTTTTCAAATCGAGGGTCGAAGTGAGATTTAAAAGCCGTAAAATCACATCAAACATGTTACCACCCTAAAATCGACATTTCGGATCTACCGGTAAAGTTGAATTTTTCATCTGAGATCTTTTCGATCAAATGTGAATCTCACACCGACATTTCTAATTTTCCAACTTTCCGACCAATAGGTCGAAATGAGATCGGGTGCACCGGGACTCGAACAAAAGATCTACTTAGCCTAAAATAGATCTTCCAGAGCTACAGGATTAGGCCGTTCATCCATCCTTCACACGGATCAAAAGATATCCACATAAGTCCAAAATAAGGCTCTCGGAGCCATAAAAAATTACCATATCACATAAATGGTATCAAAACGCATCAAAAACTATGTCAATCATTCTCACACCCCAGAACTATCATAATACAACTACAGAGAGGGATAAAACAGTAAAATCATACAAAATCACAAATTTCACATATTTCATCAAATTTTCAGGTTGTTACAATTAGTAAGACTATGGGTTCGGATCCTGAGAGATCCATATGAGTTTTTGAAGAGTTTTAAGTTTTAAAAGTTGAAAATATAAAAGATTTGATCAAATTAAATATTTGAGGTTAGAAATGTCATTTTCAAGTTTTGATGATTCCACTAGATTCGGAGGATAATTTTTAGTCTAGTTGAAAGTTTGGTTCAAGTTCGATGGTTTTGAATGAGTTTTGAATCGTTGTTCGGAAATTTAAAAATTCCTAAATTAAGAGTTGACTTCGATCAACATCCACTCAAGATATCCTTGTTTGGGTGATTTGATGATTTTATTGAGTCCGAAATATTATTTTCAAGCTACTAGTATATTTGATTTGTGTCTGATAAGTTCCATATCAGCTTTGAGTGATTTTTTTAATATTTTAAATGCTTTGACCTTGTTTTAGAAAAAATGTGTTGACTAAAAAGGTCCATTTTTAGTTCTAGAGTTACCTTGTTCAGTTGCGATAATCTAAACACATCGTTAGGTTTTCCTTTCTTATCAACAACACCAGTGCACCTCAGGACAAAACACTAGCTTCGATGAAGCGCTTTACCAAAAAAGTTTTTTAACTGCTCTTGCAATTCCTTTAGCTCAGTTGGAGCCATCCCGCAATAAGGAAGGAAAATCAGATAAATGCGAAATATCAATAGGATAGTTGATTTCCTAATCTAGGGGAAACTATAAAGTTTGACTAAAAACATATCTAAAAATTCATTTGTCCATCAAAACAAACTTAAAAGTCAGTGGCTCAATACTAACATTTCAGACTCGTACAATATGATAAATGCAACCCTTACAAATCAACAACACCAGTACACCTCAGGAGAAAACACCAGGCCCGATGAAGTGCTTTATCAAAAAAGTTTTTTAACTGCTTTTCAACTCCTTTAGCTCAGCTGGACCATCATGTAAGAAGGAAGGATAATCAGATGAATACCTGGCAACATATCAATAGCACAGTTGATCTCTCGATCTAGGGGAAACCATGATGTTTGTCTAAAAACACATTTAAAAACTCATTGACCATCAGAACAAATTGAAAAGTCAGTGGCTCGACACTAACATTTCAGACTCGTACAATATGGTAAATGCAGCCCTTAGAAATCATCTTTCTTGTTTGTAGATAGAAATGTAATCTGCATTTTGGTGTCGTTGTATTTCCCATCCATTCTCGGACTGTCTCTCTCACAAAATGGTATCTAACAATCTTTGTTCAACACTCGAAATTAGCATAATAGGACCCTAACTAGTCCCTACCTATTATAAGAATGAAATAAATCATCTCTAACTCTACCAGGTCTTGAGAGATTTGCAGCCAACAATCTCTTCCTTGCAACAACGATAAACTCCCTCTAGCAATAATAGACTTACCAATTAGTGCAGACACATCAAAAAGTCGTTGTAACAACTCTAGTGCTATATAGATCTTCCCCCACAATAAACAGAGTAACATAAGACAAAGTAGAGCCTTGATCTATTAAAACATACACACAATGGGACTAAATTCTTATGTACCTATCATAATATCTGGCGATGACTCTGAACCATAATGGCTTGCTAATGCATAAGTATAATTCTGACCACTCTGGAACTAGATATGCCCCCTTTGTATTGACATCTACTTATTGAATTTTGGGGTCTATGCTCCACAGAATGTGTAGAAGAAAATGCACTTGTTGTTGACCCTATTTTGTTGAACCGTACCACTTTGGTTTCTTTTCAGGTAATTCCGCTTTATGTGCCCATCCTATTCACAGGAATAGCATGTTATCAATCTCTGTTTACATCTTCCAAAATATGTCATGCTGCAAGTATCAAAACATGGCAGAGTTGACCTGGTCTAGTTTGAGCTCCTCTACTGATATGATTCTGATGTTCATGAATTCTTTCCTGGGCCTGACTATCCCTGGTGATCAAATCTACTGCCAAATCACTATGGTAGAGCCTATGCGATCTTTTAGAATATCGAGGTATGGAACCACCCTAAGACCCTACCTGAAAACTAGCGGGCCTAGCCCTTTTCTACTACTCTCGCTCGACCTTCTCGATCATATATTGTTGGTGTTGAAACTTCTTTATATATGTGCAAAGGCTTGATTCTGTGAGATGTCCATATCTTCATATAGTGTAGTTATTACAAGACTCAATGTACTTTGGAACATACGTGGGTATAAATCGATGTACCCTATCCCATATTATATCAACAAATTTTAGTGCATATTTAGCCCAAGGAATCAAATCTTGACCCATACTCTCGGCCACTTATGCTGCCCCGTCGAAGGTTCAGAAACTGGTATCCTCGAGTATCTTGAATTTCTCATGGAAAATAATGATCTAAAAAGTCCTTTTAAAGTTGTCCTACCTCTGAACCAATCCCAGCTCTTGTACCATAATACTGTTATATCCCGCAATCAAAATCCTGCTAACTCAACTAACTCAATCGTTGAAGCATGCATCACCCTAAAGACCCAATTAAGTCGATCTAGGGCCCTCTCTACAATCTGTCTCGTTAGATTATGGAGGACTCAAGATAAAAAACTCACGATACCTCAAACTTTTGGGCCCTTCAAAAGGTCAGTCGATATCTAGTTCTGTTGGATGTCGTTGTGCAACTATTAACTATGTTAACATACACACAATAATCTTGAAATCCTAATCAGATGAGATTGAAGGAGCTAGAGGTCCTGCAACTCATGAAGGCTCCTGTAGTGGTGGAGGAACTAGAAGGGACAGAGAAGATGTCTTTCATTCAACCTCTATATAAGCAGACGTCTCTCTATATGCAAATAACAATCATAAGCTCAAAAACTCAACACTTAAAGACTCATCTCTACAGCACAATTAGAGCAAAAAACAAAGGGGTGGGTGGGGGATGTAAGAATTCTAACATGCCATGTAGCTCCTGTTAATAAAATGTGGGTGCCAACACATTTATAAATAAAACTTTTATAGACACATCTTGCAGACTTCACAGGATACGACGTTCCTCTGATATTAAGTTTGTTTTGCCCAATCTAGGGAGACACAACTAGCACCTAGTGCCAAACTTGACCCTACTAGATATATACATCACTAGCGCAGACTAGTTGTACTCAACAAATACAAACAAGTATATCTCAACTCATTAGAAGCTCCATCCAGTAAAGCCACAATCAAGGAATTCCGCAACAAATATTTCAGCTAACCTAGTAGTTCATATCAGAACATAAGTAAATCCCTATGCGAGTTGTTGAGGCCATCATAATGTTATAAGGAGTTGTTTGGTACGTAAATTAAATTACCCCAGAATTATAGTCATGTGATTATCATTTCTGGACTACTTTATACCATATGAGTGGTGATAGAAAATAATTCCATGATGGATGAGATAAGGTGAGATATAAGATGACTTAGTTTGATATTAAATTTATATCTTATTTGCTTAATGGTATAAATTTATACCATTAACTTTATACCATTAACTAGATATGATATAAATTTAATACTAAATTTAGTCATGAAATATCTCATATGATATAAATTTAATACTAAATTTAATCATGAAATATCTCATCTTATCCGACGTGACAAACAATTTCTAATCACATAATGCTATGCGGATCATTAAGGCCACCATGATATCTAGGATCCCAAAACGCTATTCTCCTCCGTTTAAAAAAGAATGATTTACTTTCCTTTTTAGTTCATTTGAAAAAGAATGAACCTTTTTTTTTTTAGCAATTTTTTAATTTTAACTTTCCACGTGGCATGTTTAAAACCACAAGATTGAAGGACATTTTGATACATTTGGCTTATTTTTAATTTAACATCACAAGATTCAAAAATCTTAACTTTTTTAAACTTCGTTTTAAGTCAAATTAGGCCATTCTCTTTTAAACCGGGAGTATGTATTTTGTCAAGTTATTAAAGGGTTAAAATTGACCATTTACACTTAGGGGTCGTTTGGTTTGAGGTATTAAAAATCCAAGGGATAACTTATCCCTGGATAAAGTAAAAGATCACTTAATCCTTTATTTGGTTGGAGGGATTAATCCAACCCGAGATAACTTATCCCACCATTTTTTCCTTAGTGATGGGATAACTTATCCCATAAACATGATGGGATAAGTTATCATGAATAATTCTGAAATAACTAATTCCGGTATTAATTATCTTGAGATAACAATTTCCCAACCAAACGATCCCTTAAAGAATACTTCCTCCGTTTCGAAATAAATGACTTGTTAGGGTATTTATTGGTATTTCAAAATAAGTGAATCGTTGAATTTTTTTTCAAAATTACCCTTATGATTTGACAAATAAAAGAGACTGTATTTTTTTATTTTTTTGGGGGTAAAATAGACTTAAGGGTAAAAATAAAAATTTATATTAAATTTATGTCTTTGATATTTTTTTTAAAATTTATATATTAAAATTTAACAATTTATTTATTTCGAAAGAAGGGAGTAACAAACAAAATTTCATTCAAGATCTTCTCTTTCGAAAAATCCAACCCCCTTATCTTCTTTTTTCTAAATGACCAAAGAATTCATCATTTTTTTCACTTTTTTTTGTCTTTTTGTCCATTGTGTTCACGTGACTTCTCTCTTTTCTTTCTACCTCGAGACTCCCCATACTCCCTAGTCCCAACTCCCACTTCTCTACTTCAAACAAAAGTCCAACATCCTAGGCAGTGTAATAAAGAATCTGAACCCCAAATCTAAATCAGATATTCAAGACTTCTCTTTTTACTCAGCCCAAACATTCAATCTTTCTTAGCCCAAACATTCAATCTTTCTTACTTTATTTTTCTTCTTTTGAATGACTTGACTTCCTTCTTGTTTGTATTTGCTTGAGGATCTTTGGAAAATGATTTCTTTACCTCTATTTTTATAATGTTTGTAGGCTCTATCTTTTTCAGAGTTCACTCGTCGATTTCAGTAGCTATGTTGTTGTCGAATGACCTCAGTACCTAGTAGGAGTTTATAATAATAATAATAATGCCATTTTTACCATTTTTTCTATCTTTTCTCTCCTTGGTTCTTAAAGAATCTGAATCCCAAATCTAGAACATAAATTCAAGATTTCTCCTTTTTCTCCCTAAAGATTCTATCTTTTAGCTCTCCGAGGTAGTGGTAAGGTCTGCTGCGTACACTCTAACCTCTTCAGAATTCACAGGGATTTCACCGTTTTGTTGTTGTTGTTGTTGTAAAGATTCAATCTTTCTTTGTTATTTTACTTTTGAATGACTTCAGTATCTAGTTAGAATTCATTATAATCATGCCACTCTTACCATTTTTTGCTACCTTACTGTTGTTGGTTTTCATTCTTGTTAACTCAGCAGCAGCAACTCATAGGTGTTTAAAACATGAAATCTCATGTCCACCTTTTACTTCTTTGCCCCCTTTTCCTTTTTCTTCAACTCCTGGTTGTGGTCATCCTTCTTTTCAAATCCAATGTTCACCTTCACATGCTGTAATTTCAATCAGTAACCTGTCTTTCTCTTTGCTTCATTATGAGCCTGCTACTTCAACTGTTGTTGTTTCACCAAAATCTACTGACTTCAAGAATTGTTCTTTGTCTAATAGATCCATTTCAATGTCTGGTTCACTATTTAAGGTCTCTGATTCATCTTGTTCTAGGCTTGCTGCTCTTAGGCCTTGTCCACCCCCAAATCTCCCAAATTGTAGTCACTGTCCATGGCAATGTAAACTTATCAAGAACCCAATTCAGTTACTACATGAATGTGGATTGAGGCACCATTTTGACTCTGATGAAAGATGCCAAAGTGACATTCTTGGTTTTCTTGATGGTTTCTTGAAAATGGGGATTGAGGTTGAGTGGGATGAAGAACAAGATTTGTACTTTTCAAGTTGTAGGACTTGTAGAGCAAGTAGTGGTGTTTGTGGATTCAATTCTTCACACCCCAAGAAACCATTTTTATGTTTTCCATCATCACAAGTTAGGTACTCACCTCCTTTGATTAGACAACAAAGTGCTAATCATGTAGTTATGTTGTCAATGGTGTTTCTATTTGTGTGTTTTCTGGTTGTTTTCTCTGTTGGATCTTTAATCTTTCGTTCAAGAGGTAAAGGGGCAGGTTCAGAAGAAGATCCTACAATCATTTACCTTCGTAGGCATCGTTCAGCTAGTTTACTTCCACCAGTTTTTACCTATGAAGAACTTGAAAACTCCACAAATCACTTCGACCACAAGAGGAAACTTGGGGATGGAGGATTTGGTTCTGTGTATTTAGGGAATCTTGATGATGGTAGGCTTGTTGCTGTTAAGCATTTGCATAAGCATTCACCTACTGGGACTAAAGCTTTTTCAACAAAGTCATTTTGCAATGAAATCTTGATTTTGTCATCAATCAACCATCCAAATCTAGTCAAACTTCATGGATATTGTAGTGATCCAAGAGGGCTTCTTTTGGTTTATGACTATGTTCCAAATGGTACTCTTGCTGACCATCTTCATGGTAACAAGAATTTGTACAAAAAGGGGTCTTTAACTTGGAGTTTAAGAGTTGATATAGCACTACAAATAGCAATGGCAATTGAGTACTTGCATTTCTCTGTCGTTCCACCAATAGTTCATAGAGATATTACCTCAACCAATATCTTTGTAGAAAAAGATATGAGGGTAAGAGTTGGTGACTTTGGGCTATCAAGGCTCTTAGTTTGCACAGATACATCAGTGGCATCTGATGATTCTACTGGTGAAGTTTGGACGGGTCCACAAGGGACTCCTGGTTATTTAGATCCTGATTATCACAAGTCCTTTAGATTGAATGAAAAGAGTGATATATATAGCTTTGGTGTTGTGTTGTTGGAACTAATAACAGGGATGAAAGCTGTGGATCAAAAGAGGGAGAAGAGGGAAATGGCATTGGCTGATATGGTAGTTTCAAGAATTCAAATGGGGTTGTTGGAGCAAGTTGTGGACCCTTTTTTGGTGGTGGATGGAGAAGCAATGGAAGGCGTTGGTGCTGTCGCAGAGCTTGCATTCCGATGTGTAGCTGCTGATAAGGATGATCGGCCTGATTCAAGGGATGTCGTGGTAGAATTGAGACGGATAAGGGGCAGGACAAGGGGAGTTGGAAGTGGTGGTGGTGGAATCTTGAGGACATCAAACTCTAGTAACATGGTGGTTCCTGATGGGATTGGTCTAATTGACTAATTAGTCAACTATCCGATGGACAGATTTAATCGATATCTATATTGTTTAGATATCGTTAGTGTTTTGGTAGAACGATCTCACTCTGTACGATAATTGTGTTGATGGGAGGTAGCCGATATAGCCTGTTTGTGATGTACCAATCTCATTGAATAATCAGCTGCAAACAAGTTACTTGAGAAAAAAGTGTAATTGACGAGATTTAAGTGCAAATGTGAATTGCACATGTGATGGTGTGTGTTGTGGGGGTTGGGGGTGGACTTTTGACCGAAAAGGTGTCAGTTGAAGTATTTGTTTGATTGTGGTAAAAACGGAATGTTAATATATATCCACTTCTTTTACTGATTGTGCATTTAATTTTGTTTCATCACTCGGTGATGATAATTGATGATGTAATTTACTCAGGTGTCCAAGATTAAACAAGAACTTGTAATCTTAACTGCTGTTTTGGGCACTAATCTTGTTCATTCATCACATGCGATGTTGATTCCACTTGTGAGAAAATGACAACCCATTTGGAACTTTAATCCATAGATATTTTGACGTGCAAAAGCTAGCTTGAAGAAACTTCGTAATACATCGATACCCTTTTAAACTCAACTGTAAATTTTAGTTGCACATTGGAACTATAGACTTGTTTCAACTGAGATTTACGTGTTCTTATAGATACTTTTTTAGAAAGATTGCACGTTCAACTGAGATTTACGTGTTCTTATAGATACTGTTTTAGAAAGATTGCACGTATTCTCAAGTGTATTGGATGATTGAGTTAACCAAATAAAATATGTGTATTAAATAGGTCTAAAGTCTTAATGCTTATTGATGATAATACACGTAACTAATGGAGGTGAAATTTTGCGATTAATTTATGTACGAATGGCACTCGAGAACACAAAATTTGATTCGGAAGCATCTAAGTCGTAGCACGAGTGTCCAAATGAGTTTAAAGAATTGTCAATGTATCATGCCTTATTAGAATAGAAAAAGCTACCACAGCATTGCATGTTCTTTTCTTATCTAAACAAACTAGTCATTGCATTAGTGACACTATTTTCATGTCCTTTCAACTAAAAACTGGAGCCATCCAAGTTGAATCTTTATTTGGGAAACATCCACATGCATGAATTTTGACTTTTAAGCCAGTAATTTGGGCAAAAGAGTACAGGAAATAGTGCAAGGTCACCTCGTGAGTTAGATAGTACAAACATTATTGGCCAACACGATGGCACATCTACTAGTCTATATAAGTTAGCCTGGATGTGGTCCTCGCAGAATCAGAACTGTTATGCCATGTGCCATGTCATTGCCCATTCAAAATGTCAATTCAAGATTTTGTAGTTCACCTTGTATTTGTGCTAGTAAAAGATAACGTCTATTTGAAGAAGTAAAAAGGTGGTGGTAGTGTAGTTCACCTTGTATTTGTGCTAGTAAAAGATAACGTCTATTCGAAGAAGTAAAAAGGTGGTGGTAGTGCCGGCTCAACAACTTTAAAAAAAAGCAACCGCCTAAGATCCCCTAATTAGAAGGCCTCTTTTTTTTTTTAACAATAATAGATTATAAATTTTTATTAAAAAATTATTAAATATTATTTTTAAAAAAAATAAACTACTTATATAAAAGTAAAGAATTTTGATGTATTTAAAGTATGTCTCAAGAAAGATTAAATGCATTAGTTATATTAACGAAAAAAAATATTAGACAAAATCGACTATAATATTTACAACTTTGCATCTTAGAATTTAAAATATAAATTTTATAAAAAAAAATTAATTTTTCTTGAAAATTTAAGATCTTCCATTTGATTTTCGCCTTAGGCCATCGATTTGCTTGAGTAGGGCTGGTGGCAAACTAATATGAACACACATCAACAATCTAATCTGAACACCACTGTTATGAAAAAGAGATTATTTAACATTTCCAAGTTTTCATCTTATTCTCTTTACACGAGTCTCCGGCCACCACCAACGACAGAATTGGCACGGGGCACACTGCTTATAAGATACAACATGGAGAAACTTATATTTTAGTACAACACAAACACTAATATTAAGATGTGGATAAGTATTTATTTAGGATATTAGTTATCATCCTATGCCAAAGATTAATTGAAGTATGCAGCTTCCAATGCCTGAGCTCTTTTGCCTGCATCTATGGCTTCTTGCTTTCTTGACATTGAATAACCTTTTTCCTGCACCAACAAGCAACAAAAATACAATGTCATCCAATTTATTATCTCCCATTCAATATAGTTCTCATCCTATACAGTGCATGTGTCTTATAGAGGAAAGTTACTAGCAAGTCTCCATTCATGTAGTATATTTGGTCCCTTAAAATGCAAGTAGATGTCTATGCCTGATCTTTCACCATCACAACGTGGAGTTTAAATACAAAGCTCCTTAAAAAAGAATTGCACTTCTCATCTTGAATTTAAGAGAGTACGCAGTCATAGCCATAATTTCATTTCAAACACTGCATAATACATAAACAAACACGAACTTGGCTTCAGCTGGCAAGTAAGCACTCCAACTATGAGTCTAACACCTCAACTTGTCTCCTCTGAATCAGTTGAATACTCCAACTTACAAAAATGATCACTTAGCCACCTCCAAAATTGTGTCACGTTTGAATCAGGTGTCGACGAGACAAAGTGGAGACGAGTTGGAGTATTTAGTTGCCAGTTGAGGCCAAGTTGAGGTGTCTAGATGTGCGTTCTCAAAGTTAAGAGTGCTTACTTGTCAGCTGTTGGAGTCACAAATTGGTGGGTTAAAGGGTTCTTGGTCTCCTTATATGATCTTGGGCAATCCCCCCTCATGAGCTAGCTTTTGAGGTTGAGTTAGACCCAATGTCCATTTCTTTATCTTGGTATCAGAATCAGGCCCACCCAGCTCATTGTTTTCGATGTTGAGCCCCCCGTCTTATATTGTTCACGCTCCAAATGTCCAGCCCTGGGCGTGCAGGGGGGTGTTGGAGTCCCACATCGATGGATTAAAGGGTCGTTGATCTCCTTATATGGTCCCCCCCCGTGAGCTAGCTTTTGAGGTTGTAAAACATACAACAAATGAAGAGGAAAGGAGAGATATATTATTATGCTGTAAAGAAGCTGTTTAAATACAGAAAATCCATATTATGCTGCAAAGAAGCTGTTTAAATACAGAAAATCCAAACAAACTGCAGTAACTAATGCAGTAACTCAAAAAACTGAACTACCTAATTAATAGGAACTAAGTCCACCAATAGCTATATGACTAAAGACTAGGAAAATCATAACTGAAAAACTACTACAGAAAAATTCTATCTTCTGGAAACAGAAAAAACACATCAGCAGCCATGTAGTCATGCCAATTCAGCATTAGTTAATAGCTCATGAGGCAGATTTCAACATTCTTCCTAGCGTCAAGAGTTGCAAATTCCAAGTTTGCTTCTCAAGAACTCAAATTTGCTTGCGGGAAGAGCTTTTGTAAAAATATCAGCCAGCTGCTCTTCCGTTCTGGAGTAAACCAGATTCACTAGACCATCTTTTTGCACTTCTCTAAGAAAATATAGCTTCACATTGAAGTGCATGGTCTTTCTATGAAAGACTGGATTGTGAGAAATAGCAATGGCAGCCTGGTTGTCCACAAATATCTTAGTGTTTTCCTTCATCTCCAAACCAAGATCACAAAAGATTTTCCTTATCCATAAAGCTTGATTGACCGCAGCTGTCGCAACAATGAATTCTGCCTCTGCAGTTGATTGAGCAACAATCTCTTGTTTTTTCGAACACCAAGAAAAACATTCAGCACCAAAAATAAAACAGTACCCTGAAGTACTTTTCATATCATCAGCAGAACCACCCCAATCACTGTCAGAAAATCCTTGAAGTTTGAAATTCTGACACTTGCTAAATTTGACTCCATAATCTATGGTGCCTTTGACATATCTGAGCACTCGTTTTGCAGCTTTCATATGCAATTCACTTGGACAATTCAAAAAACGAGATAGTACACTTACAACATATAATATATCTAGCCTTGTTGCTGTAAGATATATCAAACATCCTATCAAGCTCCTGTAGCTTCTTTTTTGTACTCGTTTAGCACCATCATTCTTCATTAGCTTCTCTCTTTGATTCATTGGCGTGCTCATACTCTTGCATTCTTCCATTCTAAATCCTTTTAGAATCTCCTTCATATGTTTTTTTTGACAAACAAAAACTTTATTCTGAGTTTGCTCAATCTCCATTCCCAGAAAATAGGTCATCTCTCCAAGATCAGTCATCTCAAAGACCTTCATCATCTCCTCCTTGAATTCTTCAATCAATGCTATATTATTTCCTGTCACAAGTAAATCATCAACATACAGAGAAATAATAATAATGTTAAAGCCAACTTTCTTGACATAAAGAGTCGATTCACTTAAACTTCTTTCGAAGCCTAAGTCTTGTAAATGGTTATCCATCCGGCTATACCAAGATCTAGGAGTTTGCTTTAACACGTATAAAGCTTTCTTTAACAGATAAACCATATTTTCACTTCCTGGTACACTGAACTTTTCTGGCTGCTCAACATATATTTCCTCTTGCAGTAGACCATTCAAGAAAGCAGACTTCACGTCCATTTGAAAAACCTTCCAACTTTTCTATGCCACCATTGCCAAAAGAATCCGAATTGTATCCAATATAGCTACTGGGGCAAATGTATCAGAAAAATCTACTCCCCAAACTTGTGCGTAGCCCTTCACCACTAATCTAGCTTTGTGCTTGTTTACCGAGCCGTCTGGATTGAGCTTTGTTCGAAAAATTCATTTAACTCCAATCACTTTTCTGTCTTGCGATCTTTCCACTAGCTTCCAAGTTTGGTTCTTTTCTATCATGGACAGCTCCTCCTTCATTGCATCTGACCATTTTTGATCAATTTTTGCTTCCTCGTATCTTGCAGGTTCAAAAATAGCAACATTGCACCTCTGATAAATATCAGAGAGTGACCTCATTCCCCTAATAGGTTGATCATCTACCAATTCATCATAATCAAACTTTGAATTGTCGTTCGAAACTCGAGACTCCTTAAAATTCCAGTCCCATTGCTCATCTTCAAGGAATTGAACGTCTCTACTTACAATAATCTTGCCCGATTGAGGTTGAAAGATCCTGTAAGCTTTAGACAATAAGCTATAGCCAATGAAGAGTCCCAAATCTGTCTTCTTATCTAACTTGTCTCTCTTAACCTGTGGAATATAAGAGAAACATAGACATCCAAATATCTTGAGGATTTTAAAATCAGGTTTAAAACCATACCATGCCTCGAATGGAGTCTTCCTTTCCACTGCCTGCGTAGGCAGTCTATTCAGCAAGAAAACAACTGTGTTTGCTGCTTTCGCCCAAAACTTTTTCGGCAGATTTTTCTCCTGCAACAAGCATCTTGACATCTCCATGATTGTCTATTCTTTCTCTCACTAACTC
Organism: Capsicum annuum; assembly: GCF_002878395.1. Classification (NCBI taxonomy): domain Eukaryota; kingdom Viridiplantae; phylum Streptophyta; class Magnoliopsida; order Solanales; family Solanaceae; genus Capsicum; species Capsicum annuum. Next base: position 32,688,068 of record NC_061121.1, read on the forward strand.
CATTTTGTTGTGGGAGTAAGGGACAATTAGCTGGTGCTCTATTCCAGCTTCTTCACAAAAAGAATTGAACCTATCGGATGTATATTCAGTTCCATTATCTGATCTAATGACCTGAATCTTACAGCCACTCTGATTCTCTATCCAAGCTTTGAACTTCATGAAAATTCCAGCAACTTCGTACTTAAACTTCATAAAATAAATCCAAGACATTCTTATTAGATCATCAATGAAGATAATATAATACCTGCTGCCATTAAGCGACGGAGTTCTTTGCAGACCAAAAAGATCGGTATGAATGAGCTGCAACTTCTCTGTAGCTCTCCATGTGGAACTTTTAAATGGAAGTCTAGTTTGCTTGCCAAGCAAACAAGCCTTACATCTTGAGATACGCTCCTCCAAGTTTGGTAAACCATTTACCATTTTGCTCCTTTGCATAAACAACAGAGCTTTGTGATGAATGCCCCAACCTTTTGTGCCACGTTTCTGCAACTATGGACTGACTTGGAAAAGCTATGTGTTCCTCATCTAATGGATTTAAGAAAAAACTTTTTCCCTACATTTTAATTCTGAACATTTCCTGACCACTAGGATCATTAATTAGACACACCTTGTCTTCAAATAATAATTTGAATCCATTTTCCAGCAGTAGTCCAACACTTAATAAATTTTGATCAAGTTCAGGAACAAATAAAACTTCATAAATAAGTTTTGTACCTTTATAGCTCTCAATCTTTCCGATCACTGGGAGGTATTCTCCATTTCCGATCCTAACTCTTGATTTAATTGATCTGACAAGCTCTCTAAAAAGCTTTTCATCACTAGTCAGATGGTTCGTACAACCACTATCAATAAGCTAGCTTTCACTTGAACTTTTGCTTGCGTAACAGGTAGCCACAAACAATTTCTCTTCTCGTTCTTGGTTAGCAGTTTGTGCTTCATTTTGTTGTTGTAAACCCTTCTCTTTGCATATAATCTCAGCATGACCAAGCTTTTGACACTTTCGGCATTTCATACCAGGTTTTCTCCAACACTTGAAGTGTGGATGATTTCTCCTCCCCCAATTTTGACAAGGAGGATATTTACCTTCTTTGTTGTTACTGGTGGCGGTAGCATTTTTTGCAGATGTACCTTCGTAGTTTCCATAATTTCCTTTCTTTTCTTTTCCTTTATTAACCTTAGCAGTACCTGAACCGAGCTGCAACTTTGCTTGCAGGGCTCCCTCGATGGATCCTTCTTGCCTCATCATCCTTCGTTGTTCTTGTGCCTGCAGAGCACTTAATAACTCTGCCAAGCTAAGCTTTGACAGATCTTTAGTATTCTCCAATGAAGCAATAGTTGCCTTATATTTTTCATGTGAGGTTACAAGTATCTTTTGAACTATTCTATTGTCATCAAGTTCAGTTCCAAGTATCCTTACCTTATTTGCAATCAGAAGCAACCTGTCAGAATAATCCTTAATGGTTTCGGATTCCTTTATTCTCTGCATCTCGAATTCTCTGACCTAGTTCAGTACTTTCATTCCTCTGATTCTTTCATCTCCCTCGTACTCTTTCGTGAGGAAATCCCAAATTTCATTGGCTGATTTACATGTCATTACTCTACTGAAAATGGTGGTAGAAAATGCAGCGAAGAGACAGGATTTAGCTTTGGACTTTGTTGTTCTCCTCTCCTTGTGAGCTCTAATCTGAGTCATGGTTGGATTCTCTGGCAAAGGAAGCACTTCATAGCCTTCCTCAACAAATCGCAGACCTCCAAATAAGCCTACATTTTCACTGTCCATGCTTGATAATTTTCTCCGTGGAAAACTGGAGGAGCCATAGTAGAAAAAGAACCTGCATTCTCCATTGTTTGAATGGTGTTTTGCAGCCACAAATTTGGATAAACACTCAGAAAAAAACACTCACAAGTCTCTCACAAGTCCCTTAAGAAGTAAGACTCTTGATACCAATTTGTAGATGTTTACAGAGGAAAAAAACATACAACAGATGAAGAGGAAAAGAGATATATATTATTATGCTGCAAAAAAGCTGTTTAAATACAGAAAATCCTAACAAACTGCAGTAGCTAATGCAGTAACTCAAAAAATTGAACTACCTAATTAATAGGAACTAAGTCCACCAACAACTATATGCCTAAAGACTAGGAAAATCATAACTGAAAAACTACTAAAGAAAAACTCTTATCTTCTGGAAACATAAAAAACACATTAGCAGCCATGTAGTCATGCCAATTCAGCATTAGTTAGCAGCTCATGAGGTAGATTTCAACAAGTTGAGTTAGGCCCAAGGTCCATTTCTTTATCATGGTATAGAAGCCAGGCCCACCCAGTTCATTGTTTCCGATGTTGGCCCCCCCATCTTATATTACCCACGCTCCAAATGTCCAGCCTTGGGTGTGCGGGGGGGTGTTGGAGTACAACATCGGTGGGTTAAAAGGGTCCTTAGTCTCCTTATATGGTCTTGGGAAATCCTCCCCTCGTGAGCTAGCTTTTGAGGTTGAGTTAGGCCCAAAGTTCATTTCTTTATCATGGTATCAGAGCTAGGCCCACCCAGTTCATTATTTTCGATGTTGGGCCCCCCATCTTATATTGTCCACGCTCCAGATGTCCAGCCCTGGGTATGCGGGGGGTGTTGGAGTCCCACATCGATGGGTTAAAAGGTTCTTGATCTCCTTATAAAGAGTCCTTGGTCTCCTTATATGGTCTGGGGCAATCCTCCCCTCATGAGCTAGCTTTTGAGGTTGAGTTAGGCCCAAGGTCCATTTCTGAGTGCATGGTTATGTATTATGCCTTTCTCAAATGAGTCTAATCATGGCAGTGGATCGAAAACCTCAAAACATAACAGAACCACTTGCTAAATGACACTCTTTGTCCCTACTTTTAAGTTTACGCAATTTTTGTCCCTCATTTTGGTTCTAGCACATTGCTGATTACACCTTATGTATTATTCTGATCATCCATAGAACATTTTACAGAAGATTTATGACTTGTGAGATTCCTTTGGAGGCATCAAAAACATCCTTGTTCGTATTTGTAGATTACTTTTCTGATGATCAAACAGAACACATACTACTTAGCATGCATGAAACTTTTTTGCTGATAGAAACCTTCTCAGGACATCAAATATGTACCATTGACGCAAAGGATATATTTATAGCTGGAATATACAGAGAGTTATAATTGCATATGTCCATGAAAAAACGGCAGAACGCTGTTTTCTGATACATATTTCCATTTCTCTCCATGTTATTACCAAAAACACTTTGAATTCACCTCGTAAATTTGGGGAAACTAAACTGTAATTCGTGGTGGATGGTGCAGTTCACAAGGAACATAGGCATTTCGACAGTCAATTGTCAATGTGTCTTGTTGAGGCATGTCAGAAAAGACCAAAAGGTTTCCAGTGAGGTAGTTGACACTACTTGGATAAGCAGTAACTAAACTTAAGAGAAGGCCACAAAAAGTACAGTTGTTCCAGAACAATCTATTCAGCTAAGAAGCCAAAAATATGGAGTACAGAGCTAAGACATACCAGGAGGCGCCACAAGAACGGGGTTCCTTCCCTCTTCTTTAGCTGCTTCTCTATGGCCTGAATAGCTGTGAGTTCCAAAACCACAACTTAAGGATAAGCGACTAAGAACTTTTAAGAGTAGACAAATATAAGTGTATACCAAAAGAGTGAGGTTTAACGGTAGCAGAGACATCCTAGGATCAAATTCCCTTCCTCATCAAAGAGGCCATAATTTTCTTGCAACCATACTTCGGATACTCCTCTTTTTAGTCGAGGGTCTAACAGAAACAACCTCCCTACCCGACAAAGGTAGGGGTAAGGTCAGTGTACATCCTACTATCCCCAGACCCCACTTTTGTGATTTCATTGGGTGTGTTGTTATCGAAGAGGCCATACTTCATTTTACAGGAAGAAAAATCACAATCCACACCAGCCACCCTCACCCCCGAAAACTTTTAAATTTTATCTTTTTTCAGAATAGAAGCTCATATTGGAGGGAAAGGGTCTACCTTTAGTAGCCTGACCACTGTTTAGCAACATAGTGATCCATACTTCATTGAAAACGTCAAGCTGTTCGTCTGACGCTCCAATAATCTGCGCAAAGTAGTATTTTGCTTATAATTCATGAAACAAATAGAAGTAATGCTAAATAAACTACGGAAGCCCCCTTTCTCATGTTCAAACTACCTTGAAGTCAATGGCATCAAATGTCTGTCCGAGCAATTCCAACGCTCGTTCATTTTCACCCTTACCATATTCAAATAGCGCTTCTGCAAGCTAAAATAAAACATAAGGAAAGAATTAAAGGTTAAAAATTGAAAGAAACAGTTTTAATGTTTGAAACATCAAGCAAACGACTATTAGATGCATAAACGTTTTCAAAGATATGATAGATGGAAGAATCTTAAGCAATAGTATAATCAGTAAGTTTAAAAAGTGATGTGTTTTCATCTCCCCCAGAAACCATGATCCTCATATAAAGTAGAAGCAGGATGAATCCTTTGAATCTAAACTTGTATAGAATCAGTCAATTTAAAAGCCTAAGTCATAAAGATAGGAGCATTAGGGAAATAGTTTATTGGAAAAAAAAAAGAATCTTCTGCTATTGAAAGAGGAAAGAAACTTTGAAGTGTGAGTTAATTTTGCTTGGACTCTTCAAAAATGTTCTCCAAAAGTTAATTATATTTGGAAAATCCGACACGTGTGAGTATTTTTGGAGTCTGAGCTACATAGGCGTGAGTACATTTTCTCCAAGAAGTTGTGCAGAAAATAGTAAATAGAAAAAAGAGAAAGTGACAAACCAGCATAGCACGATGCATATACTCTCGTTTTTTCTTGGTCATGGTAGAAATTCTACAAGAAAAAGCACAAAATGTTCAAAGTAAGCGGTTGGACACAGCATGGTTTATGAAATTGGAAAGAGTGCTAAATCCGTCCTGACCTGGATTTCAAACCCTCGAGTAACTCTTCTGCTTTAGAAACTTCACCTGTACAGGATAGTGCCCATAACAACAATACATCCAGGTGCCATTCAAGGTACCAGAAAGCCTGATATAGCAGTGGCAGCAGAAAGAAACAGAAAACTTGGTCGGTAACACATTGTATAGACAGAAGGTTAAGAGAACCGCACAATGGAATTGCTAAACAAAAGTTCATTGTAATGCAAATTTACAGTTCCAATCCAAAGTATCATTAACATTAATCTGAAAGGAGATGATTCATGAAAAAGCAAATGATACTAAAAGGGCAGCCCCGTGCACTAAAGCTACCGCTATGCGCGGTGTCCGGGGAAGGACCCCACCACAAGAGTGTATCGTAGCAGCCTTACCTTGCATTTCTGCTAGAGGCTGTTTCCAAGGCTTGAACCCGTGACTCCCTGGTCACATGGCAGCAACTTTGCCAGTTACGTCATTTATCCATTTTCTCAACTGACTGAACTTTTTCTTGGTCAGTTTTATATTTAATAAGGTGTTATAGAGGAGCTTATAAAAAGCATGTATTGTTACGTAAATTAAATCACCAACGTCCATTTACATCAACTTTTTTCCATATTTCTTCATGAAGTCTTTGATGATTAGCTAAACGAACTAGCTTGTTAGCCGATTTTCCACATTCCAAAAGTAGGAAAGACCTATATATCCCAACTTAAGTACATATGCATGCAATTACATTATAACCTAAAAGAGAAATTGACATGCTTCTGCACCTGAACTCACTTTATCTGTCAGACAATCAGCTAGGATCTTCAAACGGTCCCCAAATACATTAATACCACCTCGTAGATATACCCGGAGTAACAAACCAACAGCATTCAAGTACACCTGCATGCCCGAGAAAATGTAACTCTCAGCATATTGAAAGAACTAAGAAGTTCCTTGACTGCAAACAGCTAACTTACTTCCGCAGGACTGGCATCAAATCTTTCCAACTCTTTCCAGATGTTTTGATCATAAACATCTCTTACTTTTTCCATGGGAGAATGACCTTCCATATAACACAGCGCAACGTGCCACCAATTGTGTGTATACCTGCAATATCAAAATAGTTAGCTTTTTAAAATATTATATTCCGAGCCGAACTAGGAGTGCTTTTATCAGATTCTGTGCATACATAAAAGATGACAAAGAACTCCAGGTTTTTGAGCACTCCTCCATAAATTGTACTGCTTCTTTAAAACGACACTCATACTGATAAACATGACAGAGCTGCAAGGAGATAGTGATTAAAAAAGCAAAAAACAAAATACAGAATACTAGAATATCAGTGGAGGAATAAAATGCATTTCCTCCGGCCACAAAATGATACAAACTGCTGAGCTTCCATCACAACAAAAATAATGTCCATGCTTATTGTTTTCTCCTAAGATAAACAATAGGAAGAGTTTCCCTTAACTGCACAGTAAGACTAATGGTACTATTTTGGCATAAGGTTAGCTAGCTGGATTGACAACGAACGATTAGATGAGAGATAGCCAGACGTATAGGACAAGAATGTGAAAATTGGAAGTATAAGAATGGGACCTTTGATAACTATCTGCAGCATTATGATAACAGCAATAGCAATAAAATGTTTGTTATGTACAAAGGATATTTCACTAGAATCTAGATGATACAATTACAAGGTTTGTTATGTGCAGAGGATTTTCATTAGCTATAACCCCGCGTTTGCCAGAAAACTTTGTAAACACTTTCTAGTTTGGTTAGATACTTGTATGGAAATATAGGGATAAAACCTTCTCTTTTTATTTTTTATTTTTTGGGTAACCAATAAACCTGCTAATTTACGGAATGAATTTAGAGGATTGTTTTGTGGGAATACACCGGGTATATTTTTTTTGTTGTTGAATTTAGAGGATTTCTTTAGCCAATCCAACTAGTTTGATATTGAGGCATAGAAGTAGGCATAGTTGACAAGGTTTACAAAGAAAACTTTAAGCTTATATAATACCGCCAATGTGGTTGTATCAGCCAGAAAGGAAAGAGTAATTTGCAACAGGAGTAACTCACAGCATGATGTGTCCAGGCATCTTCTCTATCAATCTCAAAGCCTCTCTTTGCAGCTGCTTCTGCATCTGCATATCGACCAAGCTCTAACAGGGGGAATGCGAGCATACCATAGATATAACTTTCATCTTTATTTACTAGAAGAACCTGTAGGCCAAAATCAAGAAAATTTACTAGGAAGAATGAATGGAACCTGAATTTTAAAGAAACGAATATACTACTTGCACCTATTATGGACAATAAACCTCTTGATATTATTTCTGACAAGCGTTATTGATATATTTTCTTTATCATTTTGTTTTTTTATTTATATTGCCTAGGAGAGCTTTTTCAGTCAAAATATGATATGAACCTGTTCAACAAGTTTCAGAGACAAATCAGCCCGACCCATGTAGAAACATAGCACTTGAGCCCTCTTGAGAGAGACCAGGTCTCTTGGGAAATCCTTAAGCAGCTGCAAATAGGTAATGAGATCAAGAGATTTATGCAAAGATCATAAATGCAAGTTCGTGAAGATATAAAGATGGATACACGATGAAACTGCCAATATTCATCCTTTTGCTTTTTGACTAGTACATCTTACAACATCCATATGGTTTTAAAGTAACATGTTTTTAATAATTATATGCCAAGGACTAACAAAATCAGATACTCCTTGACAGGACATTTTCTGATCAATGAAGACCAAATCTGAATTCTCAAAAAATCGCTAATAACAGGTCAACTGGTATCTGATGAATTTGAATTGGGATTTAAATAATAATAGGCTATGTTGCTTGGACTGTTCAAAAATATCGAAGATGTTAAATACACCAAAAAGGGTGCATTTTTGAAGAATCTGATATGATTGTGGCAACAATTTGGAGAGAATGAGCAACATAGATAATAGGAATCGTCAAAAGGAAATAATACAGAAAATGGATAGAACTATTTACAATCATATAAATAGAATATTAGATAGAGAAACTTTGACACAACATGATTTATTGGGCATACTAAGCTAATTAAAAGAATTACAACTATCCATAATCCGAAGCTGACAAGACACCATTGTAGTAGAACCATAATATCAAAACAAAACACCCCATAAATAAATATAAGCAGAAATGAGTAAAAGTAACTAAACCTATGAAAAAAAACAAAAAAACATTTCAATCAAGCAGCAATAAAAGAACCCACCTTCAAGTGTAGTTCAACAGCCACATCATCATCTCTATTAGGTAAAATCAAATAACTGATCGCCTCAAAAACCACTTTCTCAAATGAGCTAGCTTGTTCCTAAACAAAGAAATTGACAAGACATAAGTAAACCAGACTCTCACATAGAAGAAAGAAAAAAACAGCCCTTTGCACTAAATCTCCATCAATGCACAAGGCTGGAGAAGGGTCGGACCACAAGGGTCTATTATATTCAACCTTACCCTGCATTTCTACAAGAGGATTGTTTCCTTGAAACACATGGCAGCAACTTTATCAGTTACACCAAGGATCACTTTCCTATCAAATAGAAAAAAATAAACCAAAATATGCCCAAAATAGTTGTAAAAATTGTACGAGACGAGACTTGGCAGCTTCAAGAAGAGGCATAGCACGGGAAGAATTAGCAGAGCAAAGGAGATGAGCAGCCAAAATATTTGCCAAAACACAAGTTGGGTCATGTTTAGGAGCTTCCAATATAACTGACCTCTCTCTTCCATAGCTAAGTACCTGACCAAAGCTCAAGAATCAACGTTCACATAAACCGAACATCAATAAAAATCTAATCTTTTTTACTCATATTGATGAAAATTTGTTCTTTTTTACTCATAGTGATAAAAATCTTTTCCTTTTTATAACCATGGTATCCGCGCTAGACTAATTCCACAAAGTACCTGTCATTTTCCACCTCCAACACGTATCAGGTAACTCCATAACTCCATTCACCGAAGCTACAACAGATGTGAAGAAATCACATACTCCCTCTGTTTGAAATTACCTATTTTGACTTGACACGGAATTTAAAAAAATAAAGAAACTTTTGACTTGTGATCTTAAATTAAAATTATGTCAAATTGACCAAAAAATCTTTTAATTTGTAGTCTTAAATATATCATGTGGAAAGTTAAAATTAAAGTATTGCAAAAAAAGTAGAGAGGTCATTCTATTTTAAACGGTCTAAAAAGAAAATAGATCGTTCTTTTTGAAACGAAGAGAGAAGTATTTTATCTCTGTGAGGATTTAATGACACATAATGTTCAATCCACCTCATTGACCACTAAGCAACACACTCAGCTACTAAAAAGATCTTATTTTTACTACTCATGCTGATAAAAATTAAGTTTTCTTTTTATAATCGTGGTGTTCCAGCTTGTGCGCACCTACACTAATTCCACTTAGTACATGTCACTTCCCCACAAGAAACATATACCAATAACCCTAGATAATTCTCTCCATTAAGACTAGAATAGGTAGGAACGGAAAGAAATCACCTAATATATACTATTTCTCTTGGAATTTAAACCGACACATGATGCTCAACTCACTTCATTGACTAATAGGCTGCATCTTTAAGTGCTAAAAATCTGACTTTTATTGCTCATACTTATAAAAATCTGATTTTTTTTACTCATCATACTAATAAAAATTTGATTTTTGTTCCTCATGGTGATAAAAATGAAGAAGATATGAAAAGGGCACCTGATGATAATAAGAATTGATAGCAGAAATGCAAGAATCAGAACTTGTATTCACTTGATAACCCCATTTGTCTACTTTGAATCCTTCCATTTCCTTGAGTTTTTCTCTCCTCTCCAATTTGAACTACTTAAGTTGGTGGGTTTTTCAGTTGTTCTTCTACTTGGTTTTGAGCAGTTTGTATGTATGGAAAGATAATAAAATAGTAAAACGTGGAGGTTTTTGCTTTCGGGATAACGACGGAAAAAAAAGTAGTAGATACTTTCTTTTTAGTCCGTTATCTCACTTAGAAATAATTCAAAATTTAAACTTATCTTTTTGTTTTAAATAAAATAATTAATAATTACATAATAATAATATTTAATATATTCTCATAAAATAAAATTTAGTGAAGATAGAATATATAACCGTCTATATTATTATATCTGAGATGAGATAGAGATACTATTTGTAATATGTCTCGACTCAAGATCAAATAATATCAACAGCAGCAACAACAACAAGCCTAGTGTATTACCACACAATGGGGTCTGGAGAGGGTAAAATGTATGCAGTTCATATCGCTATCTTCGAAGAAGTAGAGAGGTTGTTTCTAATAGACCCCCGGCTCAAGATAAATAATAATAATAAAAAGTAATGAAACGTGAAGCGGGATGGGTGGCTTAACAGAACTAAAGAATCAGAAATAGTAAAATAGAACTCAGAGCAATACATGATAGGGGAACTAAGAGCCATAAGCTATAAGAAATAAGAAAACGAAATCTGAAATAGGGTACCCGCCTAGTAGTAACCTATACTCACAGACCAAAGCCACCCACTACACCCAGTCTCTCCTGACTAGCGGTTCCTACCTATCGACACAGTCTTACGATTACTACCCCGGCTAAACAGGGACTCTCCTAATTACTTGCTACAACCCATGTACTCACCCTAGCCTTCTACCCTTATCCGCGACCTCAACACCTTCCTATCTAGGGTCATGTCGTCGGTAAGCTGAAGCTGCTCCATGTCATGTCTAATCACTCCCCTTCATTATTTCTTCAGCCTCTCTCTACTTCTCCTGAAGCCATCCAAGGTTAGCCTCTCACATCTACGAACTAGGGCATCCGCGCCCCTCCTCATCACATGCCCAAACCATCTCATCCTTCCTTCCCGCATCTTGTCCTCCACCGAAGCCACTCTCATCTTATCCCGAACAATTTTATTCCCAACTCTATCCCCTCTTGTAAGCCCGCATATCTAACGCGACATTCTCATTTTCGCCACCTTCAATTTTTGAATATGGGAGTTCTTGACAGGCCAACATTCCGTTTTATACAACATGGCTGGATGGACTGCCAGTCTATAGAATTTACTTTTAAGACTAAGGGGCACCTTCCTATCACACAACACTCCAGAGGCGAGCCTCCACTTCATCTTACCAACTCCAATACGATTAGAGACATCCTCGTCAGTCTCACCATTCCCCTGATTCATAGATCCAAGATACTTAAAACTATCCTTCTTACATACAACTTGGGAATCCAACCTTACCACCACTTCGTCTTCCTGCCTTAAGTCACTAAACTTGCACTCCAAATACTCCGTCTTGGACCTACTCAACCTGAACCCCTTAGATTCTAGGGTTTACCTCTATACCTTCAATTTTTCATTCACACCTTCCGCATCTCATCAATCAGTAGTACATCATCGGCAAATAACATACACCAAGACACTTCACCTTGAATACTCCGCGTCAACACGTCCATCACCAGCGCAAATAGGAACAGACTAAGAGTCGAACCCTGATGCAACCCTATCTCGACTGAAAAGTGCGCTGAGTCTCCTCCTGCCGTTCGCACCCGAGTCTTTCCTCCATTGCACATGTCCTTAATAGCTTTGGTGTATGCCACCGGAACCCTTTTCACCTCCAAGCATCTCCAAAGAACCTCCCTAGGAACTTTGTCATAAGCCTTCTCCAGGTCAATGAACAACATGTGTAAATCCCTCTTTCTTTTCCTATACTGCTCCACTAATCTCCTCACCAGGTGGATTTCCTCTGTCGTTGAGCGACCAGGCATAAAACCAAACTAATTCTTCGAAATGGACACGATCCTCCTCAATCTCCGCTCAACCACCCTCTCCCAAATCTTCATAGTATGACCCAACAACTTAATACCTCTATAGTTGTTGCAACTTTGAATGTCCCCCTGGTTTTTATATAATGAAATCATCGTACTCCATCTCCAGGCCTCAGGCATTCTCGCAGTCTTGAAAATATCGTTAAACAAATCAGTCAACCACCTTAAGCTTGCCCCACCCACAAACTTCCAATAATCCACTGGAATCTCGTCGTGCCCTATCCCCCTACCCTTCCTCATCCTACGAATAGCCTTCCTGACCTCCCCCACCTTAAAATGTCTACAGTAACTGAAATCACGGCTCTCCTCCGAATGCTCTAATTCCCCTAACTCAATGCCTCTGTCCCCTTCCTCATTCAAAAGTTTATGAAAATACTCCTGCCATCTCTTCTTAATATGAACATCCTCCACAAAAACTCTATCATCCTTCCCCTTAATGCACTTCACTTGGTCGAGGTCACGACTCTTCCACTCCCTAGCCTTAGCAACCTCTTTTCCCCTCCTTTCTCCTCTAACCCCACATACAAGCTCTCAAAAGCTGCTGTTTTAGCAGCCGTAACTGCTAACTTAGCCTCCTTCTTTGCCACTTTGTAAACCTCCCTATTCACCCGCTTCTCCTTTTCATCTTTACTCTCAATCAACTTAACATACGCCCCCTTCTTAATCTCCACTTTTTTCTTAACTTCTTCATTCCACCACCAGTCCCCCATATGCCTTCCTGCCCGCCCCCTCGAAACACCCAACACTTCTCTAGCAGTCTCCATGATCCAGCTGGCAGTCTTATCCCATCTAACATCCACGTCCCCCTTACACTCCCACACCCCCAATCCTGCCACCTTCTCTCCTATCTCTAGCGCGCTAACTCGCGTCAAGCCACCTCACCAAGATCAAATAATATAAAAAAATAAAATAATAAATACGAAATAAAAGATGCTCGTAGCAAGCAACGGACAGAAATAGAAATAAAACTATCACCAAATATCAGTAAATAATTTATAATCACATGAAATATCTAAAATTATTTTAGATAGTAAATTTCAACTTTTTCTTTTGTGATATTAGACGAAGTTAACTAATGATGTCACAAAAAAATAAGAGGCAGAGAATATTAGGCAAGTGACGGTGCATCCGAGAAGATTTTGGTGTCGCAATATCGCTTATTTAACTTGGATAGCTTTTGATTTTCAATTGGTTTGAGGGACAGCTTCACATGCGAAACAACCTTTCTAGAAAGATGGCTATGTTCTACCTACACTTAAACGTTTGATTATGAATATTATTATTTATAATATTTTAAAATATATTTTTATGTTATTTTAAAATATTTATTTAATCATAAATATTTTAAAATACGTTTAAAAATATTTAAATTTTAAAAAAACACTTCAAGAGGTATTTTCATTATTTTTAGATTCACTTTTTGTATTTTTAATTTGTTTTTGTTAGAAAAAAATCTAATTTTTTTTATTTTTCAAATAACCCAATTTTCATAAAATTCTATTTTTTTAAAAATTTATTAGGAGTTTTTATAATTTTTAACTTCTAAAATACCTCATTTTCAAAATATTATGGTCAAACACAACTTCAATTCTATTTTCAACTTTCAAATACTAAATAAAGTAAATAATTTTTTAATTTTCATGACAAAAAAGGTCCTTGATACGTCGTCAGTTCCTAAATAAATAATGTTTTAAGGACATTATTAATGTTTTCTTGATATCTAAAACCTCATTTATTTATAAATAAAATAAAATAAAAAAAAAATTATTTATTTTGAAACGGAAAGAGTATATTCTTCACAATTAGATAAACTCGAAATTAATTTTATTTTATATGTAATTTGAGATATTGTATTAATTGATTTAAAACTAATTTGTTTTATCTTTTATATTAAAATGACGGGACTACAAAATTTATCGTCAAATAAATTTTATGAGATGTTTAAAATTGTAAGTATCAAAAGTTAATTTAAAATGTTATGATATGTTTAAAAGTACAAATTTTAAAAATCTTCTTTTCTTTCTCAAACTTTATATTGAGTCAAACTATATTACATATTTATTAAGGACCCATAATTTAGACATTATTAGATAGCATCTTAAAATGTATATCTCTATCTTTATTTATAAGTTTTGGCACAAATATATGAAGTTTAATTTTGAATATAAAATTCTGTTGAACCCGTAGATTCAGGCTGCATTCCTTGAGAGGAAAGAAAAAACAGATTAAACATGGTGTTGTAGGAACTATTGAATTATTTGAAATTAATTTTGGGATGATTCAAAAAGTGGATATGAATTATTCCTTATCCATCTAAAATGACATTATTCCTACTTACTCCATTGGGCTATGCCAGTATGCACATACTCACTCTTCATAAAGCTAAAATCTAATAGTGTTACATATATCATCTTATATTGTCACATGACATATCGTTCTTTTATTCCTTTAATAACAAGATAGGATATCGAAATATCTCACTTCCATAATACATCGACCAAATTCCTCAACTACCGCCTCCCCTACACGCTGTAAATACGTCCTCCGTAACCCCAAGTTTCGCTCAAAAATTGCTTCAAAGTGACCTTTTCTCAAACTTGACTGGTTCTTTGGTGATCATGGACCTTCAAGATGAGATCACCCCGCCAAATTCTGAAGGAAACTTCATTCCGATATCAGCAGAGGATAAGTCGCGACTCTA